>NC_134353.1:65827220-66127220 GCF_048569485.1 Anomaloglossus baeobatrachus
AAGGTACCCCCATTTCGCTCTTAAGCAGGATTTACTCTACCGGGTAGATGAAATACGGGGCGTAGGGGTAGAACAGTTGGTGGTGCCCCAGCCGCATCGCCGGCGGGTCCTCGACTTGGCTCATAAACACCTGATGAGTGGCCACCTAGGGGTCAAGAAAACGCAGGAGCGAATATTGCAAAGGTTCTATTGGCCCGGGGTCTTTGGGGAGGTAAAACGGTTCTGCGAAACCTGCCCGGAGTGTCAGCTTACTGCACCCCTGACCCATTTTCGCAGTCCGTTGGTACCGTTACCCATTATAGAAGTCCCTTTTGAACGGATAGGGATGGATCTGGTGGGGCCCCTCGTAAAGTCCGCTCGAGGGCACCAACACATCCTAGTGATCGTTGACTATGCCACCCGGTATCCCGAGGCGATACCTCTCAGACATACTGCAGCAAAGCTTATAGCTCGGGAGTTGTTTGCTGTGTTCTGCCGGGTGGGATTGCCCAAGGAGATTCTTACGGATCAGGGGACCCCATTCATGTCTAAAGTGACCAAAGAGCTATGCCGGCTACTCCAGATCAAGCAGTTGCGTACGTCTGTGTATCATCCGCAAACGGACGGTTTAGTCGAGCGTTTCAATAAAACCCTGAAAACCATGCTAAGAAGGGTGATTTCAAAAGACGGGAAAGACTGGGATATGATGCTTCCCTATTTGATGTTTGCCATACGAGAGGTGCCACAGGCATCCACGGGGTTTTCGCCTTTTGAATTGTTATACGGGCGACATCCCCGGGGATTGTTGGACCTGGCAAAGGAAACATGGGAACAAGAGCCCACCCCCCATAAAAGTGTGATTGAACACATTTTGGGTATGCAGAACCGCATAAGCGCGGTCATGCCAATTGTGAAGGAGCACTTACAGGAGGCTCAGGCCGCGCAAAGCGGCCGCTACAATAGACAAGCCACCGTGCGGACCTTTAAACCCGGGGATCGGGTGTTGGTATTGATCCCCACGGCGGAGAGCAAATTCCTGGCTCAGTGGCAAGGCCCCTACGAGGTAAAGGAAAGAGTAGGGGTGGTTAACTATAAAGTATTGCAGCCCGGTAGGCGGAAACCTGAACAAATATACCATGTCAACCTATTAAAACCTTGGCAGGAACGGGAAAGCCTGATGGCTGTTTTTTCCCCACCTCCCTCCTCTTCGGGTCGTTCACATCCGGCTCCAGCGACCTCCGGAGAGGACGAACCGGAAGTAAGGATTGGAGAAGCCCTCACCAAGCAACAGAGGCGAGAGGCCAGACGGTTGGTTCAGCAGAACCCCGATGTCTTCTCCGAGCTGCCCGGTAGGACCAGTCTGATACGACATGATATTGTCACCGAGCCCCACCTGAAGGTACGCCTGAAGTCATACCGGGTGCCGGAGGCTCGACGACAAGCCATATCGGAGGAAGTAAAGACAATGTTACGCCTGGGGGTCATCGAAAAATCCCGGAGTGAATGGGCTAGTCCGATTGTCCTAATACCAAAACCCGATGGCTCCTTAAGGTTCTGCAATGACTTTAGGAGATTGAACGAAATATCCAAGTTCGATCTCTACCCCATGCCCCGGGTGGATGAGCTGATTGATAGGCTGGGACAGGCGCGATATTTTACCACGCTCGACCTGACCAAAGGGTACTGGCAGGTGCCACTAACGGAGTCCGCCAAGGAGAAAACAGCTTTTGTTACGCCGGAGGGTCTCTTCCACTATGTTGTCTTGCCTTTTGGGTTACATGGCGCTCCGGCCACGTTCCAGAGGTTGATGGACTTAGTGCTGGAACCCCACCAGGCGTATGCATCAGCGTACCTGGATGACATCATTATTTACAGCTCCGATTGGCAGACCCACTTGGAACAGGTACAAGCGGTGGTGGACGCGCTTCGAACAGCCGGATTGACAGCCAATCCCAAGAAATGTGCATTGGGACTCACGGAAGCCCGCTACTTGGGCTACGTGATAGGCCAAGGAGTGATTAAGCCCCAAATTAACAAGGTTGAGGCGATCCAGAAGTGGCCTAGACCCCTGACCACGAAGCAGGTTAGGGCCTTCCTGGGTATCGTGGGGTACTACAGGAGGTTTGTAAAGGATTTTGCGGGACTATCAGCCCCCTTGACGGACCTTCTCAAAGGCAAGAAGTCCGTCATGGTGCGGTGGACTCCGCAGGCCGAGGACTCCTTCCGGGCCCTGAAGGGGGTCCTGTGCGGACAGCCCGTTCTGGTCAACCCTGATTTCCGGAAGGAGTTCATAGTACAGACTGACGCCTCGGAGGTCGGCCTGGGGGCAGTGCTGTCTCAGGTGGTTCAGGGGGAGGAACACCCCGTCACCTTCTTGAGTAGGAAGCTCACCCCTCCCGAGCGGAATTATAGCGTAGTGGAGAAGGAGTGCCTGGCGATCAAGTGGGCCTTGGAGTCCCTACGCTATTACCTGCTGGGACGGCAGTTTCGCTTGGTGACGGATCACTCTCCACTGGTCTGGATGAGGTCCGCCAAGGAACGGAATGCCCGGGTTACCCGGTGGTTCCTTTCTCTGCAGAACTTCCGGTTTACGGTTGAACACCGGGCCGGTAGGTTGCAGGGCAACGCCGATGCCTTGTCCCGCGGCCCGTGCTTGATGGCTGGAGTTCAACCCCGCACGCTTGAACTGAGGGGGGGGGTATGTGAGACTGTGACCGGGGTTATCTATGACGGCCGGTATGTCTCGCCCAGGTTGTGCTCACTCCATGATAGAAAGTAAATCCACTATAGGGTTAATGCTGTTTCCCTACAGGCTTAAGGAAGGGTTAAAAGGAAACAGGAACGAGGGCAGGTGTGCCGGGTGTGGGGGAAGTGACCAGAACTTCCTGAGCCCTCTGCTGGAGAGGCACATGTATTTTGTTATGGACTTTTTGTTTGGACATTAAACACCGTGTGCTGTGAACCTTGATGCCTGGATCCCGTGTCTTCTGCTGCGCAGCCGACCGCGCTACCTCACAATATATATATTAGTGGTTAGAGCCCCTTCCCTACATATGATATTGTATTTATATATATGGGGAAGGGGCTCTAACCACAGCCAGTGTGTGTGTGTGTGTGTGTGTGTGTGTATGTGTATGTATATATATATATATATATATATATATATATATAGACATACATACACACACACAGACAGACTGATCGGTGGAGGAGCGGCGCTGATCGGTGGAGGAGCAGCGGTGAAGGAGCGGCGCTAATCGGTGCAGCGGCGGCGTCCAGCGGTATAGGAGCGGCGCTGGATCGGTGGCGTGCATCTGAAGATAATAA
This sequence comes from Anomaloglossus baeobatrachus, assembly GCF_048569485.1. Classification (NCBI taxonomy): domain Eukaryota; kingdom Metazoa; phylum Chordata; class Amphibia; order Anura; family Aromobatidae; genus Anomaloglossus; species Anomaloglossus baeobatrachus. The sequence continues at coordinate 65,830,527 of NC_134353.1, forward strand.
ACCACAGGAGAGTGACGGTGACAGATAACACACATATACATACTGTTACACATGTACACAGACAGATCAGAGCCCCCACATATATACAGACTGGGGTTAGAGCCTGCTAAGTCTGTATATATGTGGGGGCTCTGATCTGTCTGTGTACATGTGTAACAGTATGTATATGTGTGTTATCTGTCACCGTCACTCTCCTGTGGTTTATTATCTTCAGATGCACGCCACCGATCCACCGATTAGCGCCGCTCCTCCACCGATCAGCGCCGTTTCTCCACCGCTGCACGCCGCCGTTCCTCCACCGATCAGCGCTGCTCCTCCACAGATGAACGCTGCTCCTCCGGTCAGCTCCGGTCCTCCACCGCTGCACGCTGCCGTTCCTCCACCGATCAGCGCTGCTCCTCCACCGCTGCACGCTGCTCCACAGGTCAGCTCCGGTCCTCCACCGCTGCACGCCGCCGTTCCTCCACCGATCAGCGCTGCTCCTCCACCGCTGCACGCTGCTCCACAGGTCAGCTCCGGTCCTCCACCGCTGCACGCCGCCGTTCCTCCACCGATCAGCGCTGCTCCTCCACAGATGAACGCTGCTCCTCCACCGCTGCACGCTGCTCCACAGGTCAGCTCCGGTCCTCCACCGCTGCACGCCGCCCCTCAACGGATCAACGCTGATCTTCAGCTGTCGGTAAGGCTGGTTCTGTTCTAGGAGGCGGAGCTGTTAGGACAGAAGCTGGTGCTGCTTGTTCCTTCAGATCCTGGCGGTAGGGGGAAAAAATACAGCCCAGCCAAAATCGTGGGCTATGGAAAAATGGCGGCTGAACCCACCCACGGCTGGGAATTGGGCAGCCCACATAGGCGTTACCATTTGAGTAGTAACAGAACTAAAGGGGTCGGGATCCGACTACTATCCCCTATGTCCATGAGGTGCTGTAAATTGAGGCTGCACTGTCGTGCTAGAACTTGGAATGTGACATGGCAGCCCCCATTGCCAGCTTTCAAAGATTATAAAAACTGAAAGACATCTTTATTTATTGCAAGATAACATTATAACTTCATGTTATCTTACAAGTAATCATTGTTTGGATTATAAAAATCCGCGACACCTTCCCTTTAATTCTTTTAAGGCTTTCTGTTTTTCTTTTACTGCTTCCCTTACAGCTCTATTTAGCCATAGGGGTTTCCTCCTATTTCTAGCATGTTTGTTCCCATAGGGTATATTTTCTGCACAAGCCCTATTCAGGATGCTCATAAAAGTCTCCCATTTGCTTTGTGTACTTTTATTACTTAGCACATCATCCCAGTTTATTGCACTAAGATCATCTCTCAACCGTTTAAAATTTGCTTTCCTGAAGTTTAGTGTCCTTGTAGCCCCTCTACTATACATCTTACTAAAGAATACATGAAAACTTATTATTTTGTGATCACTATTCCCCAAGTAACCCCCAACTTGTATATTTGATATGCGGTCTGGCCTATTGGTTAGTACAAGGTCTAGTAGTGCTCCCCCTCTTGTGGGGTCCTGTACCATTTGTGAAAGGTAATTATCTTTCATTGTTATCAAAAATCTATTTCCTTTGCTGGAACTGCAAGTTTCTGTTCCCCAATTTATATCAGGATAGTTAAAGTCCCCCATAATAATTACCTCTCCGAGACTCGCTGCTTTATCAATTTGCTTTATGAGGAGATTCTCTACCTCTTCCATAATATTCGCCGTCTTATAACACACCCCTATCAGTATTTTATTATTCATTCTCCCCCCCTCCCCCTTATCTCCACCCATAGGGACTCTACATTCTCAGTACCCTCACATATGTTGTCACGCAGGATGGGTTTTAAGGATGATTTTACATATAGACACACACCTCCCCCTCGCTTATTTGTACGGTCATTCCTGAATAGGCTATAACCCTGTAAATTAACAGCCCAGTCATAGCTCTCATCCAGCCATGTCTCTGATATCCCCATATTGTTAGGCTGGGGGGCTCCCCATAACGTGGGGCTCCCCATCCTGAGAATACCAGCCTTCAGCCGTATGGCTTTATCTGGCTGGTATTAAAATTGGGGGGGACCGCACGTCGGTTTTTTTAATTATTTATTTATTTATTTATTTTCCTGCACAGTATAGACACGCCCACCGGCTGTTGTGATTGGGTGCAGTGAGACAGCTGTCACTCAGCGTGGGGGGCGTGTCTGACTGCAACCAATCACAGGCGTCTGTGGGTGGGGAAAGCAGGGAATACGAGATTGATTAATGAGCGGCCGGCATATTCAAAGTAATTGTTGCCGCGTATTCTCTGCACAGCTGTTCCTCGCCGTGCTGGTGATCGGGGAGCGGTAAGTATGAGAGAGGGCTGCTCACTTCAGTCACTCGGGGGGATTAGCGGTCACTGGTGAATCCTTCACAGGTGACTGCTAATCAGTACTCGGCACACAGACAGAGCCGCGGCATGACAATGAAGTCGGGTGAAGTTCACCCGAGTTCATTCTCATCGCGCAACTCTGTCTGCTGTCAGCCGACATGTATCAACGACATTGTGCAACACACAAACGGACATTCCACACGGACATTCCACGTACACATACACGGGCATTTTACACACAAACACGGACATTTTACACGTACACACGGCTCGCATACGCCATCACACGGATGCCATATGTACTGGAGAAACGCCCCAAAAAAACGGAACATGGACCCAAAAAACGGACCGTGTCACACTGACGTTTTTTTGCGGAAGTGTGTTTTAGGCCTCATATAAAGGTTTTTAGAACAACATATGCCCCATCCAGACAACATCTATTTCAGGGAAGACCTTGCATATTTCAGCAAGATAGTGCTAAACCACATACTGCATTCATCAAAACAGCATGGCGTCACAATAGAAGATTTTGGGTGATGAACTAATTGCTTGCTAAAACCAATAGAAAACATTTGGCATATTATGAAACAAAAAATCTGGCAACAAAAAGAGCCAGGAGTGTTGAGCTACTAAATTTTACATCAGACAAGAATGGGACATTTCTCTCTCAAATCTCAAGCAATCGGTGTCCTCACTTTAAAGAAGTTTACAGACAGTCGTAAAGAGAAGAGAAGATGACAATGATAGACATGTACCAACTTTTTTGAGATGCATTGCATCCATCAATTACTAAATTAGTTTGTTTGTTTTTTTAAATGTTTCAAACCCTAACCATATTAAATAATGAATAGAGATGAACCCAAAGTTTGGTGTTCAGGGTTCATTCCGAACACAGACTTTGCAAAAAAAAAACCCCAGAGTTTGGGTTTGGAGTTCAGGGACTTTAAGTATGCTAACCACTCACGTGAGCATCGCAGTGCTCGGGTTTCGCTCGGTGATCAGCAAGGGCGAGCCACTTGCAGTGATTGAACGACGTGCACTGGGGGTAAATCAGCGTTATCAGATGTAGTGTGTACAAAAAAATAAACATTAAAAACCCCACTCACCCTCATCCGGAAGTGTTCTGTTTATGACTGGCTGCATGTGGACGGAGACCCAAACTGCCCAAATTAGTGACTTCCATTGGGGTTCAGGTCAAGTCCAAGTCCACAACTGAACTGTCACGCACAGACTTGGGGAAGGTCCGGGGCACAACAAACAGGGGTTTCACCAAAACCGACAAGAGGTACATCGGGGTCAAATAAACAACGGTGGGCCTTGGTGCTAGTGAGAGGGATGATGAGGCACTTCCTGCCCTCACCTACAACTGAACCCTGTACTCCTAGCCAGTCCCGATAAAGGTTCCACACCTGTTGCCGAGCAGGAAACCTGAAGCCCTGAGAGACCCTGCAATAACTCTTGCTAGTGAGTTGGCAGGTAAGGATCACTAGTCTCACCGCTGCACTACTACGACAGGAAGGGAAGGTACAACAGATAGGGGAAACAACAAAAGATAAATTCCAACATCACGGCTGCAGTCAGACACCAGGACTATAGCCTACACCGCTTCACTGCAACAAGGACTCTAGCAGCTCCTTCCACTTCGAGGCCTGGCTACAGAATAGATTCAGAATAATCGGTGTCCTCTACTGGGAGATGTGACCATATATAGGAGAAGGAAGTGGTCACCAATGAAAATACCTGAGGCCTGGAGTCAGAAGCTTCTATAAAGCAAAACTGACATTAACCCTTTCATCATCAAAGGTAAGGGAATACGTTTAATGTGCAAGGTCTCAGATGGCAAAGAGACTCTGGCCCAGATCCTGTCACAAGTCTCTAGTAACAGAGAGAAGGCCGTGACACGAACTATATCTGAAGTTCAGCTGAACCTGCCAAACCGAACTTCAACGAGTCCGCTCATCTCTGATAATGAACTTATTTCATATGGTTGGGGTGTGAATTTAGGGGCATTAGACGTTGGTCTTGAGATAGAAGTGACTCTGTTCTCAACTTACTTTTTCTGCAGTGGCCACACAAGCTTTTATCTAAAAAAAAGGCTTGTCCACTGCTGAGCAACCACTTCAAAATTACTTAAGTACCTCGAGTAGCATAAAAACATATAATTGTCACTCGGACCAGCATAATTTGAGCGATGAAGATGATGCCATTCTTGGCAGTCATGTGACATTGTTGCAATCAGCTGCAGCCACGCAACCCAACCGGGCGTCGGCAGCGGAGAATCCATGCAGTGTGCGCTGTGAGGAGTCAAAGGTCTGCATTCACATATAGTTATTAATCCCAAGCCTGGTCAACCCTTTTAAAACATTTTGCTAAAGTATTGGCTTACAAACTGCTATTTACAGAATCTCATTCATGGGAATCGGCCCATCAAAAAAGGAAGTAACTTACAATTACCCGAATTTGAGCTTCTTTGGCTCTCCATGGGTCTTTGACTCTCCTTTTTCTGAAAATGGCTGTTTTTTCTCAGAATGCCCTTTGACGGAGGAGCAACTGACCAGACCTGTTCATCAGCATCCTCCAGTAGAGATGAGTGGACCTGGGGAAGTTCGGTTCAAAGGGTTCATCCAGACTTTAGAAAAAGTTCGGTTTGGGACCCAGACTTGACCTGAACCCCAATGGAAGTCACTACTAGGGCAGTTCGGGTCACACATTCAGCCAGCCATAAACAGATAACTTCCAGGGGTGGATGTGTTGTGGGGGTGAAGCAGAGGCGAGCCCCAGCTTCCAAGCAGTCTCTCTTCTGTGCTGCACTCCCGCCATCTCCTCAGTGCAACCATGGACACCGCAACCCCACGTCCTAGCGGTTAATTCAGAGACAGAGTCCAGAATAACAGTTAACATACGTTTATTGAAGAATTCACTCTTTTTCTGTGGAACACATCCACTGTGGGCACATAGCTTCAATGTTACAGCCATGTTACATCCACTGCGGGCATGTCGCGGGCGGAGGAGGGGACGCTGCGCTCTCCCACTGCTCGGGTCCGGCCACTGCTGCTGCAGCTGCTGCTGCTCAGTGGTGGCTCGAGCGGTGGGCCAGATCCCGGGGATTCGAGCGGCGCTCCTCGCCCGTGAGTGAAAAGGGTGGGGATTGGACTGTGGGGATTTGGTTATTGTCCGTGACGCCACCCACGGTTGTGGTGATATTGGTGACACCACCGCTGCTCTGGACGGGGATCCCGGGAGCGATGACAGGGAGCAGCCTGGATGTTAGTTCTCCCCTCCGTGGGTAGGGGGTTGGTTGTCCCGGGGCCCGGTGATGGGGTAGGGATGGATGGCAGGCGGGTTACGGGGCCTGGCAAGGTGCAGGGTCGCGGGGGCAGCGCTGTGCCGCACGGCACGGTGGTACTCACTCAGCCAATGATGAGGACACAGTTCTCGGTAAAACACACGGCTGGATGGACGGGTCCCACAGATGGCTGCGGTGTTTCTCCTCCCGGCAGGTTGATGGTGACTGCCTTTCCCTGCACCTGCGTAACGTGTACGGTTCCAATGGGTTCCCACTGGTAACCCGCTCCCCAGCTTGGATGAGTGCTGAAGGAGCCCCTTTTGCCCACAGGCTCTGGCCCTGGGAACTTTAGCCTTGGCGGTGACTGTGTTTCCCTCTCTCGGTTGGACTGTTGCCTTCTGACGGGACTTGGCTGCTGGGAAACCCAGGAGGTTCCCTTCACTAACGGATTTGGCAAATTCGCGGCGACTCCTAGCCTTGCCGGGGTCCGTAAGCCCCTGCCGGTTGGTGCTGGCTTCTCTTTGCGTACCGGTCCGGTACCGCCGGGCCACCGCCCATCCACGGTCCTTACGTTTAGCTCCAATAGGCCACTCCTGCAGACGGTCACCACCGTCTGCCAACCTTGCTCATCTGTCCGGGCCACACACCCGGACCAACTTCAGGCTGCTTCACTGCCACTTCACTCCTCTCTCACCTCTACTCAAAACTCATCTCTTTCCACTCCTCAACTCATGTGCCTGCTTTTCCCGCCTCCAGGACTGTGTACTCTTTGGTGGGCTGGGCCAACCGCCTGGCCCACCCCCTGGTGTGAACATCACACCCTGGAGGAAGGCAACAAGGGTTTTTGTCTGACTTCGGTGTGCCTGACCGGGAGTGTGGGGTGTGTTGGTGTTGTGCTTGTGACGTCCTGGCTTGTCCAGGGCGCCACAGGCACATAGCTTCAATGTTATAGGCTTGTTACGGTTAGGTTTCTTTTCACATGTTCCTGCAGACTGCTCCCTCCTACACATCTCTCTGGCTACTATAGGACTGTGACAGTGGCAGCTAGTAAATTCATGGAGTCCCACATGGATCTAATTGTGTTCCCTCCCACAAGGATGTGAGTCATCACCGGACGGAGTTTCTTCACCGCTGTCTCTGTGACGACCCGTTTGCCCAGTTCTATGTTGCCTCACACCTAGACCAGTCCTATTGGAGTCAGTTGCTTCCCGGAAATTCCACTAAATCAAAGCCACAACTTCAGGGTCGGTCCGTGCCTATTTCTGCACCCGGCTACTGAAGAGTTTCCTTTGTCCACTTGATCTGGATTTCCCCTAGGGTCCGGCCATATTACTCTGAACTTCTCTAACTATACCTCCCTCATATACAGCTTCTCTCTACTCAATGGTGTGTCCATATCTGACTAATCCCAACTGTCAACTCACTGTTGCCGGGCAGATTTAACCTTCAACTCCTTCAGCCCTGTTCTCCATCCCAATCACAAGCTAAGGGACCAGGGAGCAGTGACACCTAGTGGTGCCTGAGAACAGTGCACCCGAGAGCACACCCATATAAACATTTCCCGTACATGACTACACAAAATAACCATAACTTCTTCAGGGGGAAGCAGGGCACCGGTCACTCTCCTACACATGGATGGAGTTTTTCCATTTTTTTGTTTGTTTGGTGCACTCTACATCCGATCACGCTGTTGTTATCACCAGTGTGCACCTTTCAAACACTGCAAGTGGCTCGCAATGGGCTGAGCATCAAACGTACCCGAGCACAGCGATGCTCGCGTGAGTGGTGTTCATACGTAAAGCTCCCGTATACCAAACGCTGAACCTTGGGTTCAGTCATCTCTATCGTGCAATTGAAAACCACTGCACATGGAAAAGCAGTTTTTAACTTGGAGGAGGCTGATGGAAATGCCTAGTCACTTGCTCCTCAGTCAGCGGGCATTTGTGGACAGAAGAGCTGTGACGTCTGGGAGGAAGCTGTGCTGCCAAGTGCAGGATGACAACATATAATCTAATATACAGTATAAAGCTGAGTGTATGTGTGTGTGGGTATGTATGTCTGCTAAAAGAATTTGCACCGTCACATGTATAATCACAAAATTTTGTACAGACACCTCATTTGACTCAGGGAACATCATAGACTATATTTTGTGGGGAAAATTTACCAAGCGCTTTACAGTTATTCGCCAAAACACCTACCTCAAATAAAGTCAATGGAGCTGGGAGCCACAGTGCAGCCAGAACTTCAGAAGAATGCGCAGCCACGCCCTTATATGGAATGTTGGTGTTTCACAATGCAGCCAGGGAAAGAGACAGATATACAGAGACAGATAGAGACAGACAAAGAGACAGACACAGACAGGGAAAGAGACAGACAGAGAAAGAGACAAAGAGGCAGATAGGGAAAGAGGCAGACACAGACAGACAGGGAAAGAGACAAAGAGGCAGCCAGGGAAAGAGGCAGACACAGACAGACAGGGAAAGAGACAGACAGACAGAGAAAGAGACACAGAGGCAGATAGGGAAAGAGGCAGACACAAACAGACAGGGAAAGAGACAAAGAGGCAGCCAGGGAAAGAGGCAGACACAAACAGACAGGGAAAGAGACAGACAGACAGAGATAGAGCAAATACAAGGAACAGTCCAGCTCACCTGTTGTAATTCATTGGAGACCAGCAATTTTTGACCGTGCACGGACCAGAAGGAGAAAGCCAACTCCAAGCAGATAAGGAGATAAATTTGTAGGATTGTCAAGCAAACAGATTGCTGGACAATCCTACAAATTTATCTCCTAGACAGAGAAAGAGACAGACAAAGAAACAGACAGACACAGAGGAATTCATTTGATACTGGAAATGTAATAAAAAATTATTACAACCGCAATCACCCTTACGTCCTACTTCTGGGAGGCCTCATGTACTGACAGATTAGAGAGGCTCAATTCCGAGTTATAAACTTCAGGACCTCTAATGACTGGACTACCTCCAGTGCAGGTCTCAGCAATCACTTTTTGATAATTTCCACATCCTAGGCGTCTAAAAGCAGAGTTTTCAATGGGTTAAAGGGTTTTCTCTCATGAAAGTACCTGTTAAATACTATTTAGATGGATTTTCCTATGATAGTTCCTCACGGAAAACATGAATGGTCGCATTGGTCCACAGACAGAAGGATATTGATGCATAACAGAAGGGGATTTTTTTTACATGTCCTTTAATTACAGCATCGTACTTTATATAATAATACAATGCTTTAATTATAACTTTATATTCTAGATAATCCATCCCGGGACTTTTGTAATTGACTTCCATATGTGAAACAAATAACGATTGTGTAATTATCAGGAACACAGGTAGAGATAAGCAAATGTATCAGCTTAGTTCAGGATTTGCAGCACGGACAATATACAGTACCAGTCAAAACTTTGAACGCACCTGTTCATGCAATGGCTTTCCTTGTTCTCATTGGAATGAGCACATTGTAGATTCTGACAGAACGCAGCAAAACCACACACAGACATATATGGAAACAATGAATAAAGAAACACGTGTGAAATGGTTTTAAACCATTGGATGACCATTTGTATCTTAGGTTATGTTTAAGAGTCATTTGCCTTGGAACACGTAAACCATTACTTATGAGACTTTGTACTTTTCTCTGAATATTGCATCCTTTAATATCATGCTTTTCATCTGAAGAAAATAATAAAGTATTTTCTGCGTATTTTGCCGCGTTTTTGGGTGCAGTTTAATGCACCAAACTGCATTAATTTCCTTCTCCAGCAAAGTATATGAGATTTCATTTTTGAGGGGAGGAAAAGTGCGTTTTATAATCCGAAAAATACGGTACTTTGTTTAAATACATTGAAAAAAACGTATTTCTTTGTTAACAGAATCACGAGCAGGAAATATCAAATAAAGATATATATACAGTTAGGTCCAGAAATATTTGGACAGTGACACAAGTTTTGTTATTTTAGCTGTTTACAAAAACATGTTCAGAAATACAATTATATATATAATATGGGCTGAAAGTGCACACTCCCAGCTGCAATATGAGAGTTTTCACATCCAAATCGGAGAAAGGGTTTAGGAATCATAGCTCTGTAATGCATAGCCTCCTCTTTTTCAAGGGACCAAAAGTAATTGGACAAGGGACTCTAAGGGCTGCAATTAACTCTGAAGGCGTCTCCCTCGTTAACCTGTAATCAATGAAGTAGTTAAAAGGTCTGGGGTTGATTACAGGTGTGTGGTTTTGCATTTGGAAGCTGTTGCTGTGACCAGACAACATGCGGTCTAAGGAACTCTCAATTGAGGTGAAGCAGAACATCCTGAGGCTGAAAAAAAAGAAAAAATCCATCAGAGAGATAGCAGCCATGCTTGGAGTAGCAAAATCAACAGTCGGGTACATTCTGAGAAAAAAGGAATTGACTGGTGAGCTTGGGAACTCAAAAAGGCCTGGGCGTCCACGGATGACAATAGCGGTGGATGATCGCCGCATACTTTCTTTGGTGAAGAAGAACCCGTTCACAACATCAACTGAAGTCCAGAACACTCTCAGTGAAGTAGGTGTATCTGTCTCTAAGTCAACAGTAAAGAGAAGACTCCATGAAAGTAAATACAAAGGGTTCACATCTAGATGCAAACCATTCATCAATTCCAAAAATAGACAGGCCAGAGTTAAATTTGCTGAAAAACACCTCATGAAGCCAGCTCAGTTCTGGAAAAGTATTCTATGGACAGATGAGACAAAGATCAACCTGTACCAGAATGATGGGAAGAAAAAAGTTTGGAGAAGAAAGGGAACTGCACATGATCCAAGGCACACCACATCCTCTGTAAAACATGGTGGAGGCAACGTGATGGCATGGGCATGCATGGCTTTCAATGGCACTGGGTCACTTGTGTTTATTGATGACATAACAGCAGACAAGAGTAGCCGGATGAATTCTGAAGTGTACCGGGATATACTTTCAGCCCAGATTCAGCCAAATGCCGTAAAGTTGATCGGACGGCGCTTCATAGTACAGATGGACAATGACCCCAAGCATACAGCCAAAGCTACCCAGGAGTTCATGAGTACAAAAAAGTGGAACATTCTGCAATGGCCAAGTCAATCACCAGATCTTAACCCAATTGAGCATGCATTTCACTTGCTCAAATCCAGACTTAAGACGGAAAGACCCACAAACAAGCAAGGCCTGAAGGCTGCGGCTGTAAAGGCCTGGCAAAGCATTAAGAAGGAGGAAACCCAGCGTTTGGTGATGTCCATGGGTTCCAGACTTAAGGCAGTGATTGGCTCCAAAGGATTCGCAACAAAATATTGAAAATAAAAATATTTTGTTTGGGTTTGGTTTATTTGTCCAATTACTTTTGACCTCCTAAAATGTGGAGTGTTTGTAAAGAAATGTGACAATTCCTACAATTTCTATCAGATATTTTTGTTCAAACCTTCAAATTAAATGTTACAATCTGCACTTGAATTCTGTTGTAGAGATTTCATTTCAAATCCAATGTGGTGGCATGCAGAGCCCAACTCGCGAAAATTGTGTCACTGTCCAAATATTTCTGGACCTAACTGTATATATTAACTGCAATCATATGCATGATATTTATATGACAACTTGCATGACTTGCAGTAAACACTACATTGGATGTACTACACGTAGGGCGGCTTTGCATGTTGCAACATCGCACGTGCGATGTCGGTGGAGTAAAATCGAAAGTGACGCACATCCGGCGTCACTTTCGACATCGTAGTGTGTAAATCCTAGATGATACGATTAACGAGCGCAAAAGCGTCGTTATCGTATCATCGGTGTATTCTCCGACATTTCCATAATGCCGGTGCAGAGACAGGTACGATGTTGTTCCTCGTTCCTGCGGCAGCACACATCGCTGTGTGTAAAGCCGCAGGAGCGAGGAACATCTCCTACCTACCTCCCGGCTGCAATGAGAAGGAAGGAGGTGGGCAGGATGTTTACATCCTGCTCATCTCTGCCCCTCCGCCGCTATTGGCCGCCTGCCGTGTGACATCGCTATGACGCCGCACGACCCACCCCCTTAGGAAGGAGTCGGGTCACCGCCCAGAGCGACGGTCGCAGGACAGGTGAGTGCATGTGAAGCTGGCGTAGCGATAATTTTCGTTACACCAGCTATCACAAGATATCACCCTGCGACGGGGCGGGGACTATCGCGTGCGACATCGCAGCATCGGCTTGCGATGTCTCAACGTGCAAAGCCCGCCGTACCCTTAAGAAGAGATTAGCGGAACATATTTCCCCATCGATTCCGAGTTCATCATCGGATTGACAATCCACGTCGGATCTTTCTAGCCATTTTGCTGAGATACATGGGGGTGAATCTATCCTCATTGCGAGTGACAGGGATTGGGAGAGTGAGTAGGCCCCCTAGGGGAGGAGATTGGCAGCGCAAGCTTCTGAATAGGGAAGCATTCTGTATCCTGGAATTGGATGCAAGGTTTCCGGAAGGATTACATTTCAGGAACAATTTAACATACTTTTACTGAGAGAAGCCTATTATACATTACTAGATGGTGGCCCGATTCTAGCGCATCGGGTATTCTAGAATATGTATGTAGTTTATGTAGCGCGCAACACTCCCTCAGCAACACCCACATCCAATCCGGAGGCAGCTGAGTAGAGAGGTGGGATCGACATACCGAGGAGAAAATAGAAAGCAGCCGCATCTCCCAGCCTGCTGGTGATGGACAGTCCGGCTCTTTTTGGTGATCCAGTTCCCATGGCTCCGCTCACCAAAAAGAGCCGGATCTTTCAGATCGTTCTCGGCTCCTTGTTAAATATGTGTTCACCCTAGGTGAACACATATTTAAGATTATAGTAACGCCGCCAAAACCCCGCCCACCCGCGGATAAACCCCGCCCACTTACAAGGAAGTGACCAATTATATTGTTGAGTAGGCGGAGTTTAGCTGCGGGTGGGCAGAGTTTCAGCGGCGAAAAGAGCCGTTTAGAGATTTTAGTGGCTCTCATTGGGGATCTGGCTCCTGTCGGTCACAGCAGGGAGCCGGATCTTTGTGTCAGATCGTTCACGACCGACACATCACTACAGCCTGTGAGGCCAGCGAGGGGAGGGAGAAAGTACTACAGAGTATGAAAAGAGAAGAAAGTGCAAAGTGAGTATAATCATTTTTGGATTTTTTTAGTGTGCTGGAGGTTGTTGCCGGTGTGTATATAGAGGCTTTGGCTTATGGGGTGTATATAAAGGCTGCTAGGGTGTATATAAAGGCTGCTGGGGTGTATATAGAGGCTTCCGTGTGCGGCGGTCTCTGTGTGCGGCGGTGTCTTTGTGCGACGGTGTCTGTGTGCGACGAATCAGCAAAGCATGGTTCACATCCCGCGCCAATTCGTGGCCGGACTGCGCCTGTCGCTGATTGGTCGCGGGCGGCTGGCGCGACCAATCAGCAATGCGGGATTTCCGTTATAGACAGAATTAGACGATTATATATATATATATATATATATATATATATATATATATGTGTATATATATATACAGTCATATGAAAAAGTTTGGGCACCCCTATTAATGTTAACCTTTTTTCTTTATAACAATTTGGGTTTTTGCAACAGCTATTTCAGTTTCATATATCTAATAACTGATGGACTGAGTAATATTTCGGAATTGAAATGAGGTTTATTGTACTAACAGAAAATGTGCAATCCGCATTTAAACAAAATTTGACCGGTGCAAAAGTATGGGCACCTCAACATAAAAGTGACATTAATATTTTGGAGATCCTCCTTTTGCAAAAATAACAGCCTCTAGTCGCTTCCTGTAGCTTTTAATGAGTTCCTGGATCCTGGATGAAGGTATATTTGACCATTCCTGTTTACAAAACAATTCCAGTTCAGTTAAGTTTGTTGGTCGCCGAGCATGGACAGCACGCTTCAAATCATCCCACAGATGTTCAATGATATTCAGGTCTGGGGACTGGGATGGCCATTCTAGAACATTGTAATTGTTCCTCTGCATGAATGCCTAAGTAGATTTGGAGCGGTGTTTTGGATCATTGTCTTGCTGAAATATCCATCCCCTGCGTAACTTCAACTTCGTCACTGATTCTTGCACATTATTGTCAAGAATCTGCTGATACTGAGTTGAATCCATGCGACCCTCAACTTTAACAAGATTCCCGGTGCCGGCATTGGCCACACAGCCCCAAAGCATGATGGAACCTCCACCAAATTTTACTGTGGGTAGCAAGTGCTTTTCTTGAAATGCCGTGTTTTTTTGCCTCCATGCATAACGCCTTTTTGTATGACCAAACAACTCAATCTTTGTTTCATCAGTCCACAGGACCTTCTTCCAAAATGTAACTGGCTTGTCCAAATGTGCTTTTGCATACCTCAGGCGACTCTGTTTGTGGCGTGCTTGCAGAAACGGCTTATTTCGCATCACTCTCCCATACAGCTTCTCCTTGTGCAAAGTGTGCTGTATTGTTGACCGATGCACATTGACACCATCTGCAGCAAGATGAAGTGGAGGTGGTCTGTGGATTGTCCTTGACTGTTCTCACCATTCTTCTTCTCTGCCTTTCTGATATTTTTCTTGGCCTGCAACTTCTTGACTTACCAAGAACTGTACCTGTGTTCTTCCATTTCCTAACTATGTTCCTCACAGTGGAAACTGACAGTTTAAATCTCTGAGACAACTTTTTGTCTCCTTCCCCTGAACAACTATGTTGAATAATCTTTGTTTTCAGATCATTTGATAGTTGTTGCCACTCATCATAGGAGATTCAAATAGGAGAACAACTTGCAAGTGGCCACCTTAAATACCTTTTCTCATGATTGGATACACCTGCCTATGAAGTTCAAAGCTCAATGAGGTTACAAAACCAATTTAGTGCTTTAGTAAGTCAGTAAAAAGTAGTTAGGAGTGTTCAAATCAAGAAATTGATAAGGGTGCCCATACTTTTGCACCGGTCAAATTTTGTTTAAATGCGGATTGCATGAGTACATCAGTTATTAGCTATATGAAACAGAAATAGCTGTTGCAAAACCCCAATTTGTTATAAAGAAAAAAGGTTAACACTAATAGGGGTGCCCAAACTTTTTCATTTGACTATATATATATATATATATATATATATATATATATATATATATATATATATAGTGAGGTATAAGAAATCCCGGTGCACCACTTGCTCCACGTGTTGCCGTATTTACCGCAAAATCAGTCCCCAAAAGGCGTGGATGAGATCCGGGTGCAGGCTCAGTACACAGGCCATGAATAATCCAAAGGAGAAGGAGAGTCGCACTCCACGAAGATCTCAATGTTTTTCCATCTTTATTTTATGAAGACATACAGGTAAAGGCGGTGGGAAGGGTGAGACAAGCCATACAACGCCGGACGACGGCGTGACGTTTCGCTAATGCTTAGCTTCCATGGAAGCTTCCATTATTTACTTTATGTATCCACTAGATGGCAGTATTATTATGTGTAAATATGTTTTTTTCTTATTTTCTTTTATTTATCCACTAAATGGCAGTATTATGTGTAAATACATTATTTTCTTTATTCACTAGCTGGCAGTATTATTATGTGTAAATATATATTTTTTTCTTTTATTTATGCACTAAATGGCAGTATTATGTGTAATTACATTATGTTCTTTATTCACTAGATGGCAGTATTATTATGTATAAATATGGTTTTTTTTCTTTCATTTATGCACTAAATGGTAGCATTATGGGTAAATACATTATTTGCTTTATTTATCCACTAGATATCGGTATTGTTATATAAATTTGGTATTTGTTTAATTTATCCACTAGACGGCAGTATTGTTGTTTAAATATGTTATTTGCTTTTTTTGTCCACCAGATGGCAGTATTGTATACCTATGATATTTTCTTTATTTATGGATTAGATGGCAGCATTATTATGTGTAAATATGTTTTTTCTTTTATGTATGCACTAAATGGCAGTATTATGTATAAATATGTTATTTGCTGCATTTATCCACTAGATGTCAGTATTGTTATGTGTAAATATAGTATTTCCTTTATTTATCCACTACTAGATGGTAATTGTATTATTATTATTATTATTATTATTATTATTATTATTATTATTATTAATGCTCCTCAACTGTATCTCAAGCCATGGTGACTTGATGGATGAACACTCTGTAGGAAGATGGATCTTGTGCAGCCTAGATAGGTCCACCAGGGTTTTCTCTGCCTAGATAGGTCCACCAGGGTCTTCTCTGCCTAGATAGGTCCACCAGGGTCTTCTCTGCCTAGATAGGTCCACCAGGGTCTTCTCTGCCTAGATAGGTCCACCAGGGTCTTCTCTGCCTAGATAGGTCCACCAGGGTCTTCTCTGCCTAGATAGGTCCACCAGGGTCCTCTCTGCCTAGATAGGTCCACCAGGGTCTTCTCTGCCTAGATAGGTTCACCAGGGTCTTCTCTGTCTAGATAGGACCACCAGGGCCTTCTCCGCCTAGATAGGTCCACCAGGGTCTCCTCCGGCGTTATCTTCATAGTATTAAGCCATCGGCTTGCTGGTCTTCCTCTTCACCTTGTTGCTTTTATTCTTCCCACCATGATGTTCTTCTTCAGTGATTTCTCTCTTCGTATGATGTGTCCACAAGTCGTAGCTTGGTGATCCTTGCTCTGAGTGACATGAGTGGCTTGATTTGTTCCAAAATTGATTTGTTTGTTCTTCTTGCCATCCATGGTATTGACAACATCCTTCTCCAGCTCCAAATTTGGAAGGCGGTGATTCTTCTTCTGTCTTTTTTTTTCATCGTCCAGGTTTCGCATTCATATGTTACTACAGAAAAGACCAGACTAGATCCATGAAACTACATCTAATAAATGCCAGTTTAAACATAATAATGTGCAAAAAAAGCAACTCCATAACAATGGGATATGACTGGAGAACTGTCATGCGATGTTCGGTTCCAGACTCATTAGGTGTCACGGCGGCGTCAGGCTCTGTTCACACTGTAGAGCCTGACAGGCAACCTGATGTCTCCTAGCTGTTCAGTCACAGCTGGATGTCGGCTATTTCATGTGCGCTGTTTCTCACTCCTGCAGGAGTTAATGCCTTCGGACCTGGTGAACTCTGCTAGGAGCTCAGGTTGCTCATTACCTATTACAAGCATCTCCTTCCTACATAAAGCTGGTGTCACACACAGCGACAACGACAACGACGTCGCTGCTACGTCACCATTTTCTGTGACGTTGCAGCGACGTCCCGTCGCTGTCGCTGTGTGTGACATCCAGCAACGACCTGGCCCCTGCTGTGAGGTCGCCGGTCGTTGCTGAATGTCCAGCTTCATTTTTTGGTCGTCACTCTCCCGCTGTGACACACACATCGCTGTGTGTGACAGCGAGAGAGCGACGAAATGAAGCGAGCAGGAGCCGGCACTGGCAGCTGCGGTAAGCTGTAACCAGCGTAAACATCGGGTAACCAAGGGAAGACCTTTCCCTGGTTACCCGATGTTTACGCTGGTTACCAGCCTCCGCTCTTGCTGCCAGTGCCGGCTCCTGCACTGTGACATGTAGCTGCAGTATGCATCGGGTAATTAACCCGATGTATACTGTAGCAAGGAGAGCAAGGAGCCAGCGCTAAGCAGTGCGCGCGGCTCCCTGCTCTCTGAACTGTGACATGTAGCTGCAGCACACATGGGTTAATTAACCCGATGTGTGCTGCAGGAGAGCAAGGAGCCAGCGCTAAGCGCGGCTCCCTGCTCTCTGCACATGTAGCACAGCGACGTTATGATCGCTGCTTCTGCTGTGTTTGACAGCTAAGCAGCGATCATAACAGCGACTTACAAGGTCGCTGTTACGTCACCGAAAATGGTGACGTAACAGCGACGTCGTTGTCGCTGTCGTTTAGTGTGAACCCAGCTTAAGACTCTGGATCCTGCTACTCAGTGCCGAAAATAGCTCCAGCTTGTGCAGCGATTCCGGTCTTATTGTGGTGATCCAATATTGGTGATCTGTGGTGTGCTTACTGTGCGGTATTGAAGTTTCCCAGTTGTCCGTTTACTTTCTCCCTTTTATTTTATTTTCCTCTGTGCACGTATATTCCCTCCTTTGTGTTTGATTGCTGTATGTACAAGTTTTGGTTTCTCCCCTGTCCATGTTTTGTTGTGGGGTTTGTGACTACAGTCCTGCCTTACCCCCTGGGTGGAGTAATGGTAGGGAACTTACATCAGGGCTTGCACAGGAGTAAAGGCCCCGTCACACACAGAGATAAATCTTTGGCAGATCTGTGGTTGCAGTGAAATCATGGAAATATTGTTCCATTTGTACACAGCCACAAACCTGGCACTGATTGTCCACAATTTCACTGCAACCACAGATCTGCCACAGATTTATCTCTCTGTGTGACAGGGCCTTTAGGGTCACGCTGGCGACTCACACCTCGCTACCATCAAGCGTACCTCTGAGCTAAGGGACAGTATGGGGTCCCCAGTCTAAGGGCCAGTCTAGGTGTCCCAGTCCACTCATCCCAAACCCGTAACAAGAACACAAGAAGTCAGATGCCTAATATAATATATTTTATTGATGAATATATACAGTGGCATGCAAAACTTTAGGAACCTCTGGTCAAAATTACTGTTCTTGTGAACAGTTAAGCAAGTTGAAGATGAAATCATCTCTAAAAGTAATTAAATTTAAAATGACACATTTCCTTTGTATTTTAAGAAAAAAATATATATTTTTTTATCTTTTACTTTTTAAAATTAACAAAAATGTAAAATGGGCTGAAGCAAAAGTTTGGGCACCCTGCATGGTTAGTAACTAGCAGCACCCCCTTTGGCAAGTATCACAGCTTATAAATGCTTTTTCTAGCAGCCAAGAGTTTCAATTCTTGGTTGAGGGATTTTCATCCATTCTTTCTTGGAGACATCTTCCAGTTCTGTGACATTCCTGGCTCGTCTTCCAGTTATGTGACATTTCTGGCTTGTCTTGCATGCACTGCTTTTTTGAGGTCTAGTTACAGAATTTCAATGAAGTTCAGATCAGGGGACTCTGAGAGCCATTGTAAATGTGCCCCCCCACAGCAGATCAAACCGCTCGGATTCGGGGGTGACGATTACTCGTGGCTCGAGGGTCTCCGGACTCGGGGGCTAGGGGCCACACTCAAATGAAAAAGGGGACTATTTACAGGGGATATAGTTCGTGACGCCACCTGTGGTGTACAGTAATTGGGAGTACCGCCGCTCCCATTGGAAGTACCCGGAGGGATGGAGTGGGTCAGCAAGATAACCTTACCCTCCACGGATAGGGGTAGGCCCCGGGACTCTGGATGGGAATGTGGGGATGCAGTGCAGGAGTCAGTCGGGTACTCACTTGGCAATGAAGCAGACACTGACAACAGGGTAAACCAAATCTCTGACTATCGCTGTCTCTTAAGGGGAGCTCGTCCGGGTCCCGTCCCCTTTAGCACTGCCTGGTGGTCCGTGACCTGCCACCTGACACAAAAAGTTAGATTGTCCGTTTTGGCCAAGTAGCTTGGAGCTTTCCGGGCCCCGCTCCCCACTGTGACTAAGTGAAGGAGCCTGCTCTCAGGAGCTCACGCTTGGGATTTCATTGGGCGCTTGCTAGGAAAGCCCTATCCCCCTCTTTGTGCTAGTGCTCCCGATCTCTGAGCTTCATGGGAACAGTCCATAAAGGTCCTGTCCTCCGCAGGTTAATTGCCGGATGGCCTGAAGCTTCTCCCCGATCTATGGTCCGTGTACCCTGACGTGCCTTCGGTCCCATACTGGTGATAGGACCAGGCTGCTGACCGTCCTCCTTCACAGGTTCCAGGCACCTAGCCTCAATCCCCTACGACCGGGGGTCCGACTCCTCTAGGTCCAGACCACCGTCTGCAACCTAGTCTACTTCTCCCCTGGGAGCTACAACTCCCAGCTTCCTCAGAGCTCCTCACAACTCGAGGGTTCCTACTCGACTACTCTGACACCTCCCACCTCCCTGTCTGACCCCTAGGTGGGCGGCCCTATTCCTGCTTAAGCAGCCCACTGGTGTGCCTGACAGGTGTGGTGCAAGATGTATCTAGGATTTGTGAATGCTGGGGGAGGCAGTACTGCAGAATAGAGACCCAGAACCATGGGGGTTTGAGCCCTGCACGGAAAGGGCAGATTGTGCAGAACCCTGTGACGAGCCAAATAGTCCAGGGCGTCACATAAACCTTCAGCTTGCGCCTTTTGAGGTCATCTATTGTGGATTATGACGTGTGTTCAGGACCATTATCCATTTGTAGAAGCCATCCTCTTCCCACCTTCAGCTTTTTTGCCAGATGGTGTTATGTTTGCATCAAAAATTAGTTGAAATTTCATTGAATCCATTCTTCCCTCTACCCAGTGCTGTTGGCTGCAACATAACCCCAAAGCATGATTGATCCACCGCCATGCTTAATGGTTAGTGAGATATTCTTTTCCTGAAATTCTGTGCCCCTTTTTCTCCACACATACCTTTGATCATTGTGGTGAAAGAGTTCTATTCTAACCTCATTGGTCCACAGGACTTGCTTCCAAAATGTATCAGACTTGTTTAGATGTTCTTTTGCATACTTCTGATGCTGAATTTTATGGTGAGGACGCAGAGGATTTCTTCTGATGACTCTTCCATGAAGGCCATATTTGTGCAGCTTTCTCTGAACAGTAGAACAATGTACCACAACTCCAGAGCCTGCTAAATCTCTCTAAAGGTCTTTTGCAGTCAGGCAGGGGTTCTGATTTGCCTCTCCAGCAATCCTATGAACAGCTATCACAGAAACTTTGCTTGGTCTTCCAGACCTTATATTGACCTCCACTATTCCTCATAGCTGCCATTTCTTAAATATATTTCAAAGTGTAGAAAAGACAACTTGAAAATGCTTTGCTATCTTCTTATAGCCTTCTCCTGTGTTGTGGGCCTCCATCATTTTCATTTTCAGAGTGCTAGGCAGCTGCTTAGAAGAACCCATAGCTGCTGTTTTTGGCACAAGGTAAGAGGAGGCTGGATTTTTATAAAGCTGTAAAATTTGTATAAGCTATTACATAATCTCAATACAAACTTTAGAAACATTCATCTTTTTGGAATATAAGGGTAGAAAAGTACCCCTATGTACAAACAGAAAACCGTACACTCTCAACGTTACATACCCCTAATACAAGGAAAAACCTGAACAGTGGAGCCACACAAAAATCCCTGTAAGAATGCGTCCCCAACGCGTCTTTTGCAATATTGAATTGTTTGCTTCATCAGGGGGAAGGAAAATGCTTTTGCACTGTCCATGTGGAGGGTTTTTAAATATCCATAGTGCTTGTCACTTGAGCGTCATGCCACCAAGGAGACTGAACTAGGTAGCGAATACGTGCATCCCCATAGACTGTCCGAGATCTCAACCCAATTCATTAGGACACTTGGCGCATGCAAGGGTGCAGAGATGCGTTACCATAGCTCCCAAGCATGTGCAGACACCACACAGATGCCAGGGGATTGGCCGGGCAGAGAAAGTAGGTGCGCACATGTGCACATCAGCTCACATGGGAGCAGGATGGTAACCTATATCAGTCTTTCTGTCCCCAGGTGCTCCCCTGGCATCTGTATGGTGTCTGCACATGCTCAGTAGTTATGGTGATGTGTCCCTAATCCCAGGCATGTGCCGACTGCCTTGATGGCCTGGGTTGCGATTTGGGAAAATCTATGCAGGGACATGCATGTGCTGCCCAGCTCACTATCATTGGTGTGATATGCTCAGGTCACCAGTGCCATGGATATTTAAAATCTAGCCATATGGAAGGTGAAACGCACGTTGGGGACCATTTTTATGGGTATTTTGGTGTGGCTCCACTGTTCAGGTTTTTCTTTGTAATGGATATTTAACATTGCGAGTGTACGACTTTCTGTTTGTACATAGCGCCATTTTTTTACCCTTATATTCCAACAAGATGAATGATCCTATATGTTGTACTGAGATTAAGTAATAGAGCCCTTTCTTAGACCCCTTTACATATCAGTGATTCCGGTACGTTTGACGCCATTTTTATACGTACCAGAATCACGGACATTTGCAGACCCATTAAAACAATGGGTCTGCGCGCACACATCAGTGATTTGTCACGGACTGTGTCCATGTGTTCTGCATGGAGACAAGTCAATTTTTCTCTGGCTCCACTGATGTCACAAGGATTACACCCTGATGTGATCCGTGTGACATGTACCGGAGAAAACACGTGTGGAAATAAAATGATTTTTTTTATACTCACCTGTCTCCCGCGCTGCTGTCATTTGCTTCAGGGCCCACTCATTATGCTCATGCATATTCACTGCACCGCGGACCCAGAAGCAAGTATGACCGCTGGAGACATCAGCACCATGGACAGCAGCGTCAGGGACAGGTGAGTAAAAAGTTTCTGATCTCCATATGCCAAAATCACGGCACATGGAGGGCCATAAGCACCTTCAACACGTTCGTAAAAAATGCTTGTGTTTTTCACTGACATGTGAAAGAGGCCTTAACCACTGTGTACCTAGATAGCTGTTTGTAAGGAGGAATCAACGCCATTACTTTCACTATTTTTATGTAGACTGCATCTTTAGTAATCATTGACCACAGTAGGGTGTAGTCCTTTGCAACTGCTAGTCTGTCACCATACATCTCAAACGTGTCCGGGTCATACCTGGTGTGACGCCCTGGCAAAACTAGGGTCTCACAGAGCCTGCATAAATCCAGCAAAGTGCAGGTCATTCTCCTCTTTGGTAACCTGATCCCACACCAGTGAGGATCCCGACTGAGGAAGAAGAAAGAAGCGTCTGGCTGCAAAACAAGAACAGGATCCTGCTGTACTGCGTGTGGGACCCCAAACACCGTCCGCACCGAAGGCTGTGGACTCCGGCAGTTTCTAGTTTACCAGTGACTCTGTGTGGTATACTTGTGAGTACAATAGTGCCATCCGGCACCGCACCGCAGCACTGCGCCCAGCAGCCCTCCAATCCATTATTCACCACCAGGCCCAGGGATCACCAACCCCTACCCACGGAGGGGACAACATCCTAGCTGCTCCTTACCATCGCTCCCGGGATCCCCGTCACCAGCAGCGGTGGTGCCCATTATCACCACGACCAGTGGGTGGCATCACGAACTATCTCCCCAAACAAACCACCCCCTTTTCACTCATGGGCGAGGAGCGCTGCTTGAGTCCCCGGGTCCGGCCCACCGCTCGAGCCACCGAGCAGCAGCAGCGGACCCGAGCGTAGCAAGCGCGGCCCCTCCGCCTGCGACAACTTGGCGTCACGAACAGGATAGAACCAATCTATCTACCGGTAGAAGTGCGCCTTGCAGTCCCCGCCGGCGGTGTCCGGCCTAAAAATTTGAAGTTCCGCCATCTTGGGCGCGAGGATTTCCCGCTCGAGCGTCTTCCCCGAGCAGGGAAGGCGCGAAAGTGAAGCCCGGCCCCCAACCTAAGGAAGTGTTGGAAAGAACCAAGGGGGGGCGGGTGCAGGTGTACCTGATGTAACCGAAGGTATAAAGAGCAGGGACGCCAGGACTCTGCTGCACATCCAGTTCCTGGAAGCAGTAGCTGCAACCCCGATGACATCTCACCCGGCTCCGGCAGTCCGCCCGGCCGCAACGGTGATGACGCCGGCTCCGGCAGTCCACCCGGCCGCAACGGTGATGACGCCGGCTCCGGCAGTCCGCCCGGCCACAGCAGAGGCGACAACCAACCGGAAGTCTGCCCCAGATGCGGCGCCAGCCGCTCCCAGGTACCCCGTCCCGGCTGTGGAGCAGTCGTAGTGCACCTGCAGGGGGGAGGAGCAGGCCACTGAGCGATGGGGCCCTCGGCAGTTAGCAAGGCCGGTGGTAGCTGGCGCCGAGGGCATCCGAGTGGGCCTGGCTACTGAGCAGAAGGCAGAGCACGGGACCCGTGCCCCGTACTGGGAGTGGCAGCAGCAGCAGCGACGGTAGCGGAACATGGACGGCTACCCGCAGGTTAAAAAGTTGACTGTTTTATGGACTGTCACCCCTGCTGAATGTCCTCAAGTTCCGGAGGGAGCCGTCTGCACTGCAGGTGGGGGTGGCAGAACAGTTTAAAGTCTGAGCAAACGTACCTCCCGATGTGGGAAGATGCATGTTTGTAATGTTTAATTTTTCTTTTTTCCCGTTCAATAAATGTCGGTGCCCGAACAGCCCAAGGACGGGCTGTGTTTTACCAAGGGGGTGTGTGACGCCCTGGCAAAACCAGGGTGTCACAGAGCCTGCATAAATCCAGCAAAGTGCAGGTCATTCTGCTCCTTGGTAACCTGATCCCACACCAGTGCAGCAGGACAGACACCCCCCCCCAGTGTAAGAGCTAAACAGAGCAGGAGGGGAGGGGCTGGAAGAGTGAGTTTGGAGTGTGAAGAGAGCAGACCAGGGGAGGATAGCTCATGGCTGCTATAAGGAAGGGAAGTGTGAGGAAGGGGCCCGAGGTGGCCGGGGCAGGGTAGTGGCCCGCCGGCATCAAGGGGCGACCCGGATCACTGCAGGGGGAGTGGGTTCCTCGTTCCCGACTGAGGAAGAAGAAAGAAGCTTCTGGCTGCAAAACAAGAACAGGATCCTGCTGTACTGCGTGTGGGACCCCAAACACCCTCCGCACCGAAGGCTGTGGATTCCAGCAGTTTCTAGTTTACCGGTGACTCTGTGTGGTTTACTTGTGAGTACAATAGTGCCATCCGGCACTGCAGCACTGCGCCCAGCAGCCCTCCAATCCATTATTCACCACCGGGCCCCGGGATCACCAACCCCTACCCACGGAGGGGACAACATCCTAGCTGCTCCCTACCATCACTTTCGGGATCCCCGTCACCAGCAGCGGTGGTGCCCATTATCACCACGACCCGTGGGTGGCGTCACGAACTATCTCCTCAAACAAACCACCCCTTTTCACTCGTGGGCGAGGAGCGCTGCTCGAGTCCCCAGATCCGGCCCACCGCTTGAGCCACAGAGCAGCAGCAGCGGACCCGAGCCTAGCGAGCGCGGCCCCTCCGCCCGCGACACTGGTAGTAGTCAATATCTTGTCTTCTTTGTATGGAGTAGGAGTCCTGTGTTCAGGCTTTACATGTTAACACTCCGTAATAAGTCCTTCATTAGATGACATAAATCACTTATCTTCCACACAAACAGAACTGCAGGTTTCTTACCTAATTCCCGCAATGTCATAGAAAAAAAACTTCACCGCATATGACATATAACAAAGATAGTTTAAAGGGGTGGTCCGAAAACAAAGCATGTTTCTCCTATCTATTTAGACCCATAATCTAAACAATTTTCTAATATACTTGCTTTAAAAAATTCCCTACCCTTCCCTAACTACAGTTTCTAACAACTACTGTGGGGGGTTTTCTATTCCCTGTCTAATGATGATTTGTCTGAGTAACCTAGTACATACTGAGATATTGAAAACATCATCAGTGGGCAAAGGCTGCTGTCACTGTGACAGCCTCTACCTCTCCCTGAAATGAAGCGTCATCAGTGGGGTACTCAAACAAATCGTCATCAGGAAATAGGAAAAAAAAACAGTGGGTGTTAGCTAGTGTAATCAGGGAAGAGTAGGAAATTTCTAATGCAAGTATATTAGATAATAGCTCAGCTTATGGGACTAAAAATAGAAAGTTAGGAGAAAAATGCTTTGCTTTTCGGGCGACCCATTTAAGCATTAGGTGGCATCATTATTTGTTAATATGGCATTTGCTTTATTTATCCACTAGATGCCAGTATTGTTTTGTGTAAATATGATGTTTATTTTATTTACCCACTGGATGGCAGTATTATGTTTAACTATCTTTGTTTCATTTCACATGCAGTGAATTTGTTTTTTTTATGACATTAGGGAAATTGACATCATTGAGAAGCCTCCGGTTCTGTTTCTGTGGAAGAGAAGTAATTATTAAGAAACAAAAATGTTTTCCTTGTTTGCAGAGAACTACACACGAGGAATACTCAATGGGGCATGTTTATTTTATTACAACATTTCATAAAGAGCTCAGGAGTAACGGGGGCTTTACACGCTGCGACATCGCTAGCGATGTCGCTAGTGTTCGCACCCTCCCCGGCGTTTGTGCGTCACGGGCAAATCGCTGCCCGTGGCGCACAATATCGCTAGTACCCTTCACACATAGTTACCTTCCTAACGACGTTGCTGTGGCTGGCGAACAGCCTCTTTTGTAAGGGGGCAGTTCGTGCAGCGTCACAGGGACGTCACACGGCAGGCATCTAATAGAAGCGGAGGGGCGGAAAGCAGCCACATGAAAGTCACGGCCACCATATTACGGATCGGATAGACAGATTTCTGGGTGGGGCTGGGGAAAACCCAGCGGTCATGGTGCACATTGGTACTAATGACAAAATTAGAGGCAGGTGGAAGGTCCTTAAAAATGTTTACAGGGAACTAGGAGAGAAGCTGAAGTCCAGGACCTCCAAGGTGGTGTTTTCAGAAATACTACCGGTGCCACGAGCATCACTAGAAAGACAGCGGGAGCTTAGGGAGATAAATACGTGGCTTAGAAATTGGTGCAGGAAGGAAGGGTTCGGGTTCATGGAGAACTGGGCGACTTCTCAGTCGGCTACAGGCTCTACGATAGGGACGGGCTGCACCTCAATGGGGAAGGTGCAGCTGTGCTGGGGGAGAAAATGGTCAGATGGATGGAGGATCTTTTAAACTAGGATCTTGGGGGAGGGGGGTAGTGGAGCAAAAAAAGGGGATAGATAGAGCAGATAGAGACAGTGAGACGGTAGGGGTCAATGAAGGATTAGGGGGGATGGGACATGCAAGGAACGTAGGGAGGCTAGGAATAATAAAGGTGTTAATAGTATTAAATGTCTACTGGCAAATGCAAGAAGCCTTGCAAACAAAATTAATGAATTGGAGACTCTTATGTCAACCATGGATTATGATGTGGTGGGCATTACGGAAACCTGGCTGGATGAAATCCATGACTGGGTGACAAACATACAGGGTTATAGTACATTTAGGAGGGACAGAAAAGACAAAAAAGGTGGTGGGGTGTGTATATTTATCAAATCTAACCTAAAACCTGTGTTGAATGATGACATTGGGGGGAACTGCAACAATGTAGAGTCAGTATGGGTAAATGTACATGGGGAGGGGAATAATGGAAAAATGCTAATTGGAGTTTGCTATAAGCCTCCTAACATACCTGAACAAATAGAGGGTGAAATGCTGGAACAAATTGAAAATGCAGCTAATAATAATAATCGGGTTCTTATTATCTGGGATTTCAACTATCCAGACATTCAGTGGGACATAGAATCTTCTGGTTGTTCTAAAAGCTGTAAATTCTTATCTACCATTCAAGACCATTTCCTCTCTCAGATGGTAGATGAACCGACGAGGGGAGATAATTTGTTAGATCTGGTCCTGTCAAATAGACTGGATACAATTTCAGATCTACAGGTTCGGGAGCACTTGGGCACCCGCGATGATAATATGGTAAGCTTCAACATAATATTCAATAGAATATTTCAAAGGGGAAATGCTAAAACCTGGAATTTTAGGAAAGCTGATTTCAACAAATTAAGGGAAGAGCTTAAATGTGTATATTGGGACAAAGTCATGGTAACTGGGGATACTGAACATAAATGGGGAAAGTTTAAGGATATACTGCTAGAGTCCTGTAAAAATCGTATACCCTCTGGTAATAAAATGTCCAGGAATAAAAAGAAACCACTATGGATAAATAAGACTGTGCAAAGTATAATAAAACAAAATAAAAAGGCATTTAAAATCTTAAAGGATACAGAATACCGAAATAGCATTTCAGAAGTATAAAGATATCAATAGGAAATGCAAAAAAGAAATCAAACAAGCAGAACTAGCTACTGAAACAAAACTCGCCAATGACATTAAAATAAATCCCAAAATCTTGTATAAATACATTAATGCCAAAAGGAAAACAAAGGATAGTATTGGCCCCTTAAAATATAATAACAAGTTAGTTATAGAGGACAAACAAAAGACTGAGATATTAAATAGGCATTTCTCATCTGTGTTCAACAAGGAACTGACTGTACCAGGGATCATTCAACAAGTGAAAAATCAAAGTTCACCACCCGATATAATTAATTTAACACAAGAAGAAGTACGCCTACGTCTGAGTAAATTAAACATTGACAAATCCCCAGGGCCAGATGGCATTCATCCACGAATATTGAGGGAATTGAGCTCCATAATCGACAGACCGCTGTATCTCATCTTTTTAGACTCGCTTGTAACAAGGTTGGTGCCTCAGGATTGCAGGATTGCTGATGTGGTACCGATATTTAAGAAAGGTAAGAGGGTAGATCCAGGCAACTACCGTCCAGTAAGCCTGACATCAGTAGTATGCAAAGTTTTTCAGGGCACTTTAAGGGATGACATGCAAAAAGATATAGCAGAAAATAATATAATAACTGACAGACAGCATGGATTCATGAAAGATAAGTTGTGTCTAACACACACACACACACACACACACACACACACACACAGTATCCCCATAGACAGCGCACACACACAGTACCCCCACAGACAGCACACACAGAGCACCCCCCCACTAGCAGCACACACAGTTTCTCTCCACAGGCAGCACACACACACACACAGTACCCCCCACATGTATAACTGTGCCCTCTTTAATAAATGTCCCTCCATTAGGTGCCCTCGCAGTAACATTAACCCCCCCTCTCTCTCATCCACAATAAAGCATTTAATCTTTAGCTCCTTGATGGAGCGCTTACTACTTCCTGCGGCGTCTCTGCTGCCTCTACGCTTCAGCACCAGTAGCAGTGTGAGGAGGTCAGAGAGTACTGACCTCATCACGCTGCTACACTTAGAGGCCAGGGATGACAGGAGCTCCTCTGGTCTTGTCCCAGAGGAACAGTGCTCAAATGTATCTGCTCTTGTCCCAGAGGCACAGTGCTCAAATGTATATGCGCCTGAAAGACGCAAATACATTTGAACATAGAAAACAGGGAGCGGCGTCTGCCAGAAAAGTCCATGGGCCACAGCCCACCCTATAATGTAAAGTGGACAGCTGGATGGGGGACACTGTTAAAGGATAGGAGACATTACAGGATGAGGGACATTGTTACCAGATGGGGACATTTTTAAAGGATGGGGCCCAGGACGGTGGACATTAACACAAGACGGGGGACAATACTACTGGAAGTGACCAGAATGAAAGGGATTTTTAAATAAATGGGCCAGGATGGGTGACATTTTTACAGGAAAGTGCCAGAATAGGGACATCATTACAAGAAAGTGCCAGGGTGGGTACATTATTACAGGATGGGGATATTATTATAGGATGGGTCCCAGGAAAGGGGACATTATTACAGGAAGGGGTAAGATGGGGGATATTATTACAAGATGGAGGATATTACTACAGGATGGAGGACATTAATACAGGAGCCCATAAATCTGACCAGAATGTAGTGAGACCACCAGTCCAAGTTTTGCAACAGGGTCCTTAAGACTCTAGTTTTTCTACTGCTGAGAATGCGTCAGAGACCTGGCTTTGACAGGAAAGTTTGTAATTCTTTTATACGTCTTTTTCATATCTCCTCTTAGCAGATTTATGACCATAGACCTCATCAAAGTTGAATGTGCAGAAAAGCCAAAAACATGAAAAGACAAACTTTTTTAATGAAACTCAATCACAAAAATAATTGTTCTCCAAATACATGCATTTAAGAAAAATATTGTCCTCAAAGTTGAACAATCCTTTTATTTTTATATCCACTATTTGCTTATAGATGTTGTCTAACAATTACATTTCTCCCAAATTAGCCCTAAAAACTGGACATCCAATTTGACCCTCATTCCATCCCTTGTAATCATTGTATAAATGAAAAAGGCTACAAATGTTTAACATATTTTGAGTTTCAATTTGTTACCATTTTTAAGATGTATTCTGACTGTCAGTGATCGCAAAATCTTTTTTAGATCCAATGGTCGAAAAACCTGTTCTAAACAATTTTTTTCTGACAGGATAGAATTTCTCACTATTGTCGTAAATTCATGTCATTGACAAACATGATCTGTTTTGCTTTCAGTTAGTCAATATACAAAAGAATGCTTCCGTTCCTCGACAGAAATTCTGAAAGTCCAGACATCAAGTGTATTGGAATGTTGAATAACTTCATTGCTCAGTGACTTGGTGTTATTTATATAATATCTATATACATTTTTGGCTGTGTTTATACACAGAGTATATTACAGGTGTTTTATTCCTAAACCGGAAACAACCTTTGATAAAGTTTTGTGCTTTATGCACCAGTTACAGGGTTGCCAACTTGCCTTTTGACTTTATGCATCAGTTTCAGGGTTGCTAACTTAACTTTGGACTTAATGCATTGGTTCCAGGCTTGCTAACTTGACTTTTGATTTTATGCACTAGTTACAGAGTTGCCAATTTGACTTTGCACTTTATGCACTAGTTACAGAGTTGCCAACTTGACTTTGCACTTTATACACTAGTTCCAGGGTTGCTAATTTGACTTTTAACTTTATGCACTAGTTCCAGGGTTGCCAACTTGAATTTTGAACTTATGCATCAGTTCCAGGGTTGCTAACTTGACTTTATTCTTTATGAACTAGGTCAAGGGTTGCCAACTTCACTTTTAACTTTATGCACTAGGTCTAGGGTTGCCAACTTGACTTTTGACTTTATGCACTGGCTTTAGGGTTGCCAACTTGACTTTGCACTTTGTGCACTATTTCCAGGATTCCCAACTTGACTTTGCACTGTGCACTAGTTTCATGGTTGCCAACTTTTATTTTTGCATCGGTTCTAGGGTTGTTAACTTGACTTTTTCAAAAAATCATGCACTGACAATATTTTTTACTGACATATTGGAAAACCATAATAAATCATTATGAGTACTGTTTAAGTAATAGAAGTCTAGGCCCCATAATTCTAATATGAGACATCAGCTATATTCACTGTAAACTGTAAAATAATGATAATTACAGTCAAAATAATCTGTATAACTTTCTTCAGCTTCCAAAAAAATCACAGATGTCTTACATTTTTTTAAAGACTGTCCTGGAATTTCTTGACAGTTGGCAACCCTGAGCGGTCCAGTGTATATAGCCACACCAAAACACTACATGGAAAGTGTTTCTGTTCAATGCTCAAGAAGACGCTCAGAGTTTCAACTGATGACACTGGATACAAAATTGTCCCCATAGAATAAATATAGGATCAGTTTTATCATCAATTTGATGTTTTTGCACTGCTTTGGAGGGATTTATGGCAATACGTGAAGAAGCCAGTTTTCCGTTATCTGCCAACATTATAGGGAGAAGGGGGACCTTTATATAGATTCTCAAGATTAATATGGAATTAATTAAAAAAAGCTATCACTAGACCACCAGGGCATGGGTTTTGTATACATCACTAGGCATAATGCTTTAAGTGCCCTCTGGGTCTGTATAGAGGAGAAACTTCAGCACAGATTAACTGGATTCACGTTGAAAGGAATTCACTAGCACTGAGCCCCCCAAAAATGGGTTCTGTATACACCACTAGGCCTCCAGGAAGCTTGGGTGTCTTGGTGTGGAGCATTGTGTGTCCTATTGTGTTGCTGTGCTCTGGGTCTGTAGCGAGGGCAGGGCATATATACACTACATTTATACAGTAGGACACCTGAAAATGTTACTTACTAGCACTAGACCATCAAGGCATGGATCTGGTATAAATCATGAAGTCATCAGGAATCAGACTAGACCACCAAGGCAGGGATTATGTACAAATCAATAGGTTGTCAGAAGCTGGATCGTCTTGGTGTGATGTACCTGCAAGCAGGTGGTTGGCATGTGAAGAACTCCCCTCTGTAGGTCTTGAGTTCTTCACACGCCGACCACCTCCTTACATACTGGGTGCCCAATTCAGCTCCTGCACTTCAAGTCTATATGTAGGTGGAACCCTCAAAGATAAACTGGATTCAGTGTGGTAAATTGGGTGCTCTATTCTGCTGCTCAGCACCAGGCCTGTATGGAGAGGGAATAAATTTATGAAATTGTATACTTAAAAATAATATTTACTAACATTTGACTACCAGGTTTTGGGTCCTGGATAACTCATTGGTTGTATTAGTGGTATTTCAAATGCTTCATTCTGTTGCTGTGTTTCAGGTCTACATTGAGGGGAAGCCGCAATCACAGTAGTATTACATAGTAGGAAACTGAAGAAAGGTATTTACTAACACTAGAACACCAGGACATGGGTCTTGTATAATTTGCTAAGGCTACTTTCACACATCCGGTTTTTGCTCTGCGGCACAATACGGCACTCTGCAGAAAAAACGCAACCGGTATTTTTGCCGCCGGTTGCGGTTTTTTTTGCATAGACTTACATTAGTGCCGTATTGTGCCGCATGGGCTTGCGTTCGGTCCGTTTTTTGCCGCATGCGGCAGATTTAGCCGATGCCGCGGCTGGATGGAACGTTGCCTGCAACGTTTTTTGCTCCGGCAAAAAAAAACGCATTGCGCCACATCCGGCCGCTGCGGCGCATTTTCAATGCATGCCTATGGTCGCCGGATGCGGCGCAATGCGGAAAAAAATGCATCCGGCCGCCGCATGCGGTTTCTTCCACTGCGCATGCTCAGTAGCGTGCCGCAACCGGAAAAAAACGGACCGGCCGCATGTAAAAACGTATGCAAAGGATGCGGTGTTTTTGCCGCATCCGTTGCATAGGTTTCACAGCCGGATTGAGCCGCAGTGCTCAAACCGGATGTGTGAAAGTAGCCTAAGTCACCAGGAAGTGAGTTGGCTCAATGTGCTAAACAGGTGCTCCATTCTGCTGCTAAGCTCCAGGTGTGGATGGAGGGAGAACCTCCACAGATACATTGGATTTAGGCCCTGTGCGCACGCTGCGGATTCACCATGGATTTTACCGTGGATTTGCTGCAGAAAATGTTTCTAACTTTTCTGCAGTCATTCCCCAGCAAAACCTATGGGTATAAAAAAAAAAGGCTGTGCGCACACTGCATAATGCAGGAAAGCAAGGATTCATTAGCACTAGACCACCAAGGCATGGGACTAGTATACATCACTATGCCACCAGGAACGTTATTATTTCAGTGTGATTTATCAGGTACTCCATTCTGCTGCTAAGCTCCAGGTCTGGATGGAGGGAGAACCTCCACAGATACATTGGATTTTTGCAATAAGGCAAGGATTAGCACTAGACCACCAGGACATGAGACTTGTATACATCACTATGCCACCAGGAGCTTTATTGTATCAGGTGCTCCATGATTACCTTTTGTGTATGCAGTTTAGGTTTATTTCTTACGCCTCTATGACCAGCTTTAGGTATGCGCCCCCATACTTTGATCAGCTATTCCTCATTTTGTTACTGCGGTGAAATCATAAAAATAATTGGTGTGAAAATTCTATTCTTAGTTTTTTGTTTCATAAAAAGGAAGTGAAAGAGCAGAAGCCAATGAACTAAACCAAACACCAGCGTGCAGCATCAATGAACAAACCAATTACTAACCCAAATGACCTTCAAAAACATCGAATTTTCATATTTGCTATTTATAACAGAGGTCTAAACCCTTTAGAACGTGGTCAATTTTTGGCTTTCAGGAAGCATAATTTTTTAATTTATTTTTCAAATGCCTACGTACCGTGCTATTTCTCTTGTGAAACATCATCACACATCCCATGTTACTTGTCATCGTTCATCCCTCCATTCTGGTGGCTCATCATTATACTAGTCTCTGGTATGTGGTGAGAAGCGATATGAGAAGTCGGTTACCTCTGCTTTTAGATAATTCATCCTGACTTGTACTCACTGTTTATATACTGTAACTTCCTATTAGTTGTATGCAGATCACATTTTCTGCCTGCAGATAAACAATGGTGCTCTATTAAGAGTAACTTATCACAGCATAGTCATTTCAAGAAGAACTGTTACCAGGTCAAAAATGGACAGTTTTAGATCTTATTTTGTTCCCTCTGCTTACCTAAGTATTCCATTTTTAGTTTTTTAAAAATCCACCATATGGTTCCAGAGATATGGGCCATGTAGAATTTTTTATTGTCTATACAAGGGGGGGTTGCTCACAGAAAGATTATACAGAGTAGCCTAAACACACGCCCCCAAGGATTTTGTGAGACATGCCCCAAAAGATTCTGTGAGACACGCCCCCAAGGATTCTGTGAGACTTTAACCCCAAGGATTCTTTAAGGCTTGAAACCCACAGTTTCTGTGAGACTCGCCTCCAAGGATTCTGTGAGACTTGAACTACAAGGACTATGTGAGACATTACCCCAAAGATTCTGTGAGACACACCCCCAAGTATTCTATCAGACCTGCCCCTAAAGGTTCTGTGAGACATGCCCCCAAGGATTCTGTGAGACACACCCCCCAAGGATTCTATCAGACCTGCCCCCAAGGATCCTGTGAGATAAGCTTTGAAGGATTCTGTGACACATGCCACCAATGATTAGGTTAGACACACCCCCAAGGATTCTGTGATACATGCCCCAAGGATCCTGTGAGACATGCCTCCAAGGATTCTGTGAGACATGCCGCAAATTATCCTGTGAGAAACTCCCTCAAGGATTCTGTGAGACAATTCCCCACCGATTTTTTGAGACACTCCAAAAAAGATTCTGTGAGACACACCTTCAATCATTCTGTGATAGATGCTCCCAAGGATCCTGTGAGACATGCCACCAAGGAACCTGTGAGACTTGAACACTAAGGATACTGTGAACCATGCCCCCAAAGATTCTATGAGACACGCCCTGAAAAATTCTATGAGCTATGCCCCCAAGGATTCTGAGAGACACAACCCCAAGGATTCTGTGAGACTTGAATGCCAAGGATTTTTTGAGGCTTGAAACCCACAGATTCTGTGAGACACGCCCCCAAGGATTCTGTGAGACATGCCCCCAAGGATTCTGTGAGACATGCCCCCAAGGATTCTGTGAGACATGCCACCAAGGATTTTGTGAAACACACCCCCAAGGATTCTGTCAGACCTGCCCCAAGTATTCTGTGAGGCTTGAACGCCAAGAATTCTGTGAGACTTGATCCCCAAGGATTATGTGAGACATGCCTGTAATGATCCTGTGAGACACATCCCTTTGACAAAGGCCATATATTAGAATCAAATAGAAAGTTACATACAGTCAGGGCCAGAAATATTTGGACAGTGACACAAGTTTTGTTATTTTAGCTGTTTACAAAAACATGTTCAGAAATACAATTATATATATAATATGGGCTGAAAGTGCACACTCCCAGCTGCAATATGAGAGTTTTCACATCCAAATCGGAGAAAGGGTTTAGGAATCATAGCTCTGTAATGCATAGCCTCCTCTTTTTCAAGGGACCAAAAGTAATTGGACAAGGGACTCTAAGGGCTGCAATTAACTCTGAAGGCGTCTCCCTCGTTAACCTGTAATCAATGAAGTACTTAAAAGGTCTGGGGTTGATTACAGGTGTGTGGTTTTGCATTTGGAAGCTGTTGCTGTGACCAGACAACATGCGGTCTAAGGAACTTCAATTGAGGTGAAGCAGAACATCCTGAGGCTAAAAAAAAAGAAAAAATCCATCAGAGAGATAGCAGACATGCTTGGAGCAGCAAAATCAACAGTTGGGTACATTCTGAGAAAAAAGGGATTGACTGGTGAGCTTGGGAACTCAAAAAGGCCTGGGCGTCCACGGATGACAACAGTGGTGGATGATCGCCGCATACTTTCTTTGGTGAAGAAGAACCCGTTCACAACATCAACTGAAGTCCAGAACACTCTCAGTGAAGTAGGTGTATCTGTCTCTAAGTCAACAGTAAAGAGAAGACTCCATGAAAGTAAATACAAAGGGTTCACATCTAGATGCAAACCATTCATCAATTCCAAAAATAGACAGGCCAGAGTTAAATTTGCTGAAAAACACCTCATGAAGCCAGCTCAGTTCTGGAAAAGTATTCTATGGACAGATGAGACAAAGATCAACCTGTACCAGAATGATGGGAAGAAAAAAGTTTGGAGAAGAAAGGGAACGGCACATGATCCAAGGCACACCACATCCTCTGTAAAACATGGTGGAGGCAACGTGATGGCATGGGCATGCATGGCTTTCAATGGCACTGGGTCACTTGTGTTTATTGATGACATAACAGCAGACAAGAGTAGCCGGATGAATTCTGAAGTGTACCGGGATATACTTTCAGCCCAGATTCAGCCAAATGCCGCAAAGTTGATCGTACGGCGCTTCATAGTACAGATGGACAATGACCCCAAGCATACAGCCAAAGCTACCCAGGAGTTCATGAGTGCAAAAAAGTGGAACATTCTGCAATGGCCAAGTCAATCACCAGATCTTAACCCAATTGAGCATGCATTTCACTTGCTCAAATCCAGACTTAAGACGGAAAGACCCACAAACAAGCAAGACCTGAAGGCTGCGGCTGTAAAAGCCTGGCAAAGCATTAAGAAGGAGGAAACCCAGCGTTTGGTGATGTCCATGGGTTCCAGACTTAAGGCAGTGATTGCCTCCAAAGGATTCGCAACAAAATATTGAAAATAAAAATATTTTGTTTGGGTTTGGTTTATTTGTCCAATTACTTTTGACCTCCTAAAATGTGGAGTGTTTGTAAAGAAATGTATACAATTCCTACAATTTCTATCAGATATTTTTGTTCAAACCTTCAAATTAAACGTTACAATCTGCACTTGAATTCTGTTGTAGAGGTTTCATTTCAAATCCAATGTGGGGGCATGCAGAGCCCAACTCGCGAAAATTGTGTCACTGTCCAAATATTTCTGGACCTAACTGTATCTCTGGATTTTAAAGGAAAAGAAAAATATGGAACATTCAGGTGAGCAGTGGGAATAAAATAATAGCAAAAACTGGACACATTATACATTGTGACTGGTCTTGTTTAAAAGGGTTTTCCAGCATTTTAATATTAATTACCTAAACTTAGCATAATAATAATAATAGAATATTTATTCATTTATGTAGCGCCATTAATTCCACAGCGCTTTATATACATTGGCATCACTGTCCCCATTGGGGCTCACAATCTAAATTCCCTATCAGTATGTCTTTGGAGTGTGGGAGGAAACCAAAGAACCCGAAGGAAACCCACGCAAACACGGGGAGAACATACAAACTCCTTGCAGATGTTGTCCCTGGTGGGATTTAACCCAGCACAACTGTGCTGTAAGACTGCAGTGCTAACCACTGAGCCACCCATAGGTTAAGATAAGTCATCAATATCAGATCAGTTGATTGACAGCGCCCTCAAGCCCAGAAAAGTGTCTCACATATAGTTAGTGTAGGGAATATAAAGGCTATGTGCCCACGGGAGCTCGCACCTGCGGATATATCCGCAGGTACGGCCGCAGGTTTCCCGCAGCTGTTCGCCGAAATCCGCAGCTATTTTTTGCTGCGGTAATACAGCGAAATAGCTGCGGAAAACCTGCGGACATTGGTGCAGCTTACCTGCGGAAGTCCCGGCCCTATGTCCATAGCGGAGGGTCGGGGTTTCCGCAGGTAATTCCGCAGAAAGAATTGACATGCAATTACGTGCGGCTGCGGGACATCCGCAGCATGTTCCGCAGCCCAGCCGCACGTAATTGCATGTCAATTCTTTCTGCGGAATTACCTGAGGAAACCCCGACCCTCCGCAGCATGGACACAGCGCTCCCTATGTCCCATAGGATAACATGGGGAGTGTCTGTGCATGGTGAACTCCAGAAAATCCGCGGATTTTCTGCAGATAAATGCGCAAGTTTAATCTCCCGTGGACACATAGCCAAAGGCATTTTGAGGACTTTAATGCTGATAACCTATCCTTAACATAAGGTAAATCATCAACACCACACCACAGATCAACACCATATGATCAGATAATTATAGGTATTGAGGCACAAATCTGTGACCCTCATACAGCCCTCCTTGCAGTATAATGGTATAACATACAGTATAATGGCCCTAATACAGCCCTCCACACAGTATGATGGACCCCACAGAAACCTTCACACTCCCGCAGCTCCCCGAGGAAGGTCACGAAACGTGCGCGTCGGAGCACGCCACGCCGGGTTGTTATTATCAGATGGGTAAGTCTATTTGGCCTGACGTCTACTAATGTTCATGCTCCTTATACATCGGTATGAGCATGTTTATCTCTATACGGTTTGATATATGCATTTGGTGGCATCAGTGCTATGCTGAGTGCTAATGTTCTTACTCAGCTGATCTCTAAACAGGAGTATTTTGTCAATTATTGCCTTGTTTATCCATTAAGTCAGGCTTATTGTATCTGCCTTGCAGGGTTAATTTTATAATGTCCTGCATGGGTTAATATTTTCAACTGACTTTGGCTTTTTTGCTCCCATTAACTCTTTGGATTGATAACGTTCACCTGGGGGTTGTTCTGCATATATTTACTGACTATTTATATATACTTTTATCTGCGGACACCCCTGTGTTTGTGTCATTTTTTTGACAAACCTTACTTAGATTCTCTCTAATGAGCTTTTGGGAGTTATTTAGCCCTGAATTGTATTTGATTATATTCAGCTACATTTATCTCTTCTAACCATTGCACGTACTTCTGTTTCCCCATCTGTGCATCACCTGGCGTGTCTGGGTTGCGGTATTTTCCCGTCTTTACCTGGTTCACTTTATCTATTTATGTAATTTATAATAAAATGTACTTTCTCCTCTTAAAAAAAATTGTTGTCAATAAAAATTCTTTTTATATTTCAAGAGGTTGACTGACTGTGCATTATTTTTGACCACGTATTGGTCTCACTAGTAGAAACCCCTCTATTTTCTCTTGTTTTTCTAGAAACCTTCACACTGTATAATTGCTTGCATACAGTATAATGGCCCTCAAATAGACGTTCATAAAGTATAAAGACTCACTCATATTCCTCCAAATATTATAATGACCGGCACATAGCCCTCCAAATAATATATGGGCCCCCACATAGCCATCCATATAGTATAATGCACCTCATAGTCCTCAATATAGTATGAGGCACCTCCCATAGTCCTCCATATAGTATAAGGCACACCCCATAGTCATTGT
Source organism: Anomaloglossus baeobatrachus (assembly GCF_048569485.1). Taxonomy (NCBI): domain Eukaryota; kingdom Metazoa; phylum Chordata; class Amphibia; order Anura; family Aromobatidae; genus Anomaloglossus; species Anomaloglossus baeobatrachus. The sequence goes on from NC_134353.1 coordinate 65,869,261, forward strand.
TATATTATAATACACCTCATAAACCTTGATATATTATAATGCACCTCATTGTCATCCGTATAGTATAATTTACTCAACATAATCACCCATACATTATACTGCACCTCATAGTCCTCCATATATTATAATTCATCTCCACAGTCTTATCACAATGACGTTGGGATAGCAGGGAACCAGGGCTATGGGATATCTTCATCTCCGCACATGTCGGTTCAGTGAGCGTGCAGTAGTGAGATCACCACACCTGCTGCGCTGAGACGTCAGAGCGCAGACACAGCAGGAGAATGATGGAGGATAGAGAAGACTGCTCTCTCTGTCAACTGTATCAGCAATGCCAATACAGTGGAAAGTGCAATGTCGGGGGGGCGGGGAGGGGCCGATCTTGGTGCTGGCATTGGGCCTCCTGACTCACAAGCCCCATAGTGGCTGCTTGGTCTGCCGCCATTGCGTTATGCCACTAACCTTTAGAACAAGAGCAGTGGGGTGACACTAAAAGCCCCTCCATCTGTCTAACCACGCTGTCACAGTTTTAACAGGGGCCTTGCTGCGTATGTCAGCCAGGTTCATGCAGCTGATTGCTTGGGTACCCAGGCTGTACCCACCTAATTAGTAAACTAACAAATGCTTATTATGGATATATACATCATGTAGTGTTAATAAGTTAAGGCCCTATTCTCCCATGATATGCCCCAAAGGCAACTCCATCTACACGTGGGCAGCAAAGTAATGTTGGGTTGCCTGTTTACTCTTCCCGTAATTACCCTAATGTCCAGAGCCCTGCCTGCCTAGGATTTCCTTGTGCTAACACCGGCCCAAATGCTACCCATCACAAACACCACCCACCCTCTGTACATGTGGCTCAGATGTGAGTGTAAAGGGGCACACTGCTTCTCATACTCTCTCGTCCATTAAGTTATCTCAATAGATTAACAAAGTGCACCCCACAGCCAGTTCACATAGGCATACAACATTTCTTGCCGACGCCCCTCATCCCTTCTCCTGGTCAAGTGAAAAGAGGATAATTAATTGTATGCACGTAAAGATGGGTGCTGGGCATAATTATAATTTATATCATATTCCATAAGAATTACATACAGTACATTCACAATCCTAGACACACCAAACATGATTATAATATATCTATAATTCGAGTTGAATATATATGTCTATGGTTTCCGGAGGCACAAAGTCCTGGTGCTTGAAAGCACAGATGTGATTATGTTCCCAATCACAAATATATACCGTAGTGTTGACATCAGATTACTGTAGATATGGTGTGGAAATATTGCATTTCCATTGTGCCATTTAATGTCCCTGGTTTGGACTGGAGACATCCCGTCCACCTAGGTGCAATTATCATATCTTGAATATATAAGATGCTATTTGCTTGTGACACGCCCACCAAGGCCATGGGGCACTCTGGACCGGATCGGTTCTCTTGGGAAGTCACGGCAGCAGAACCCGACTCTGTGGCCCTGGCAGTGTCGTTTAATTGAGGGATATTTACAGGGGATGAGTCGTGATGCCACCTGTGGTATTCGGCAATCTATGGCCGACGGTGCTGGATGGGACTGCTGGGGCAGATTGTGAGGTAGCACTGATGGTACAGCTCCCCATAGATGGAGCAGGGCCCCAGGGCAACCGGTATAGTCTAAGATGAAGGAATTAACGTTGGGGTGCAGGACCGAAGACGCAGCCAATAACTAGATGACACAGGGACTGTAGTTTCCTTTACCTTTTTACTTGGTAGTGGATGGTGCAGGCCAGGGAAACTAGTTCAGATGGTAACGGAGGTCCGGGCAGCCTGGAAGCAATTGGGGGATCCACCTAGCCAAGTGGGTTTGGAGGCAGTTGTCGCGGGCGGAGGAGGGGACGCTGCGCTCTCCCACTGCTCGGGTCCGGCTACTGCTGCTGCATCGGCTGCGGCTGCTCGGTGGTGGCTCGAGCGGTGGGCCGGATCCCGGGGACTCGAGCGGCGCTCCTCGCCTGTGAGTGAAAAGGGTGTTTGATTGTGGGGATTGGATATTGTCCGTGACGCCACCCACAGTTGTGGTGATATTGGTGACACCACCGCTGCTCTGGACGGGGATCCCGGGAGCGATGACAGGGAGCAGCCTGGATGTTAGTTCTCCCCTCCATGGGTAGGGGGTTGGTTGTCCCGGGGCCCGGTGATGGGGTAGGGATGAATGGCAGGCGGGTTACGGGGCCTGGCGAGGTGCAGGGTCGCGGGGGCAGCGCTGTGCCGCACAGCACGGTGGTACTCACTCAGCCAATGATGAGGCCACAGTTCTCGGTAAAACACTCGGCTGGATGGACGGGTCCCACAGACGGCTGCGGTGTTGTTTCTCCCGGCAGGTTGCTGGTGACTGCCTTTCCCTGCACCTATGTAGTGTAACGGTTCCAATGAGTTCCCACCGGTAACCCGCTCCCCAGCTTGGATGGGTGCTGAAGGAGCCCCTTTTGCCCGCAGGCTCTGGCCCTGGGAACTTTAGCCTTGGCGGTGACTGTGTTTCCCTCTCTTGGTTGGACGGTTGCCTTCTGTCGGGACTTGGCTGCTGGGAAACCCAGGAGGTTCCCTTCGCTAACGGATTTGGCAAATTCACGGCGACTCCTAGCCTTGCCGGGGTCCGTAAGCCTTTGCCGGATGGTGCTGGCTTCTCTTTGCGTACCGGTCCGGTACCGCCGGGCCACTGCCCGTCCACGGTCCTTACGGTTAGCTCCAATAGGCCACTCCTGCAGACGGTCACCACCGTTTGCCAACCTTGCTGTACCGCCCGGGCCACACACCCGGACGCTGTCAGATAGTTGCTCCACTACCACACTTTCCTTCCTCCAACTCAAACTCCACAACTCAACTAAACTGTCTACTTTTCCCGCCTCCAGGACTGTGAACTCCTCGGTGGGCGTGGCCAACCGCCTGGCCCACCTCCCTGGTGTGAACATCAGCCCCTGGAGGGAGGCAACAAGGGCTTTTGTCTGACTTTGGTGTGCCTGACCGGGAGTGTGGGGTGTGTTGGTGTTGTTCTCTGTGGCCCCTGGCTTGTCCAGGGCGCCACACCTTCCTTCTGTGCTGTCCCGTATAGGTCCCTGCTGCTTAAAGCTATGCTGCAACTCTCTTCCTGGTGTTGTTACTGTTTCTCACCTGTATGTCAGGCGGCACAAGCCTTTTACAAGTGCCACTCTTCTGGTAGTGGCTCTATGTATGCTGCTGTGCCGCCGGGCGTCTGGTATGGCCAGAAGACATGCAGTCTCCTGCCCTCTGGATTCAGCTGGTCCTTGTGCAGTGAAGATCTTGCGTTATTCGGTGTGTTATGGAAATATTTTCATTGTCTGTTTATTTCCTCCCTTATTCTTTATTTCATCCTGAACACATATTGTCATACTTCTGTGTGTTTGCTGTGAGTTTGAGTTTTGGTTTTTCCCTGTCTATTTGTGTGGGATAAACCCGAGGGTGGAAGAGAGGGGGTATAGACCTAGTCTATTCAAGAGCTATGGTTAGGAAGGTGGCCCAAACATTGTCACCATCAAACGTATCTATGGGAACAGGTACAGCCCTAGGGCCCCCATAGCCCTAGGGCCAGTGTAGGTGCCCCCATTCCAAGTTACCTCGTCATACCCCATGACAGCATTTGGTCTCCTTGTATACTGGCTGACTTCTAGATTATTTAATTATATGCTCACAGAGGAGGTGGTAACAGGTGTCCACTGATATTGGTCTTTTATCTCTCTAATCCATAACACAATTCTTAACACTACAATATAGGATTTTTTTAGAACCTCTTAGGCACAGGGCCAAAATGTATCTGCAACATTTACACCTATAGATTTATCAGTTACTACCTATCTTAAGGCCCCGTTACACGCGTCGATTTATCGTGCGATCGCATGTGCGATCGTGTCGCGGGCGGGGAGGAGGGTGTCAGCACACTACGCTCACCCCTTCTGCTCGGGTCCGGCGGTTGCTGCTCAGTGGTGGCTCGAGCTGTGGGCCGGATCCCGGGGGTTTCTCGAGCGGCACTCCTCGCCCGTGAGTGAAAGGGGGTTTGTTGGGTGTGGGGATAGTTTATTGTCCGTGACGCTACCCACGGTTGTGGTGATTTCACCACCGCTGCTCTATATGGGGATCCCGGGGATGGTGATGCGGAGCAGCCAGGTGTTGTGTTGCCCCTCCGTGGGTAAGGGTTGGTGATCCCGGGGCCCGGTGATGGCTTGGGAGGTGCAGGGCCTGGTGGGCGCAGGGACGCGGGGGCAGCGCTGTGCCTTGCGGCACTGTGGTACTCACTCAGCCTGAGACGTTGACACAGTTTTTACGGTAAACCAAACGGCTGGTAAGACGGTCCCACGGACGGCTGCACTTGCTCTCCCAGTAGGTGACGGTGATGTCCCTCTTCCTTGCACCTTTGTTTACTTGTTGGTTGCGATGGGTCCCCACCGGTAACCCGCTCCCCGGCTTCAAGCTGGACCGGGGGAGCTCTACTCTTTGCCTGCAGGCGCTGGCCCTGAGAAACTGGTGCCTTGGCGATGGCGGTGTCTCTCCTACTCTGGTTGGGCTGTTGCCTTCAATCGGGACTTGGTTGTTGGGGGATCTACGTCCCCTTCACTGACGGATTTGGCAAATTCTGGCGACTCCTAGCCTTGCCGGGGTCCGAGAGGCCCCTGCCCTGGTGCTGACTGTCCTTCGGAACACTGCTCCAGACCGCCGGGCCACTACCCGTCCGCGGTCCTTCCAGGAACTTCCAAACGGTCCCCCTCCAGACAGTCACCGCCGTTGCTGACCTTGCTGACCTGTCCTGCACACAGCTGGACTACTTCAGGCTTTCTCTCTGTCACCACTTTACTTCCTTCTACTTTCACTTCCTTAACTCATCTTAGCTGTTTACTCCTTCACTCCCCTAGCTTATCTGCCTGGTTTCTCCCGCCTCCAGAGCTGTGAACTCCTCGGTGGGCGGAGCCAACCGCCTGGCCCACCCCCTGGTGTGAATCATCAGCCTCTGGAGGAAGGCAACAAGGATTTTTGGTTAGCTTTGGTGTTCCTAACTGGGATGTAGGGTGTGGTGGTGTGTGACCTGTGTCCCCTGGCTGGCCCAGGGCGACACATTCCCCCTTAGCAAAATGCAGACCGTCCGCGGGCTGCCGTCCAACACCGGTTTTATTTTTCTGCAAAAGATAACATGGTAAAATAATAACATATGTACATTTTTAATAAATCTTCCCTTAACGGGAGGCACATTTCTTTAACGTTGCATAACGGTTTACGGTTACGGTTTCCGCTCTCTCCCACCCAAGCAACCTGGCCCTGATGCTGCCCCTAAAGCCCAGGCAGCACCCCTTGACCCACAGTCCAGCACACGGTACCCGAGCGGGATCTGTCCTTCCCTCCAGAGGGTAGCCACCGGTTCCTTTGGTGGCTGGGCCCCAGCCTGCTCTGCTGAGGGCCCTCCCTCCAACCTGCCTCTCCGGAGGCGGCATTGCGGAAAACGGTAACGGCAAACAACATATTTACAAGCCACTTAACGTTTGTGGATGCCCTGCAAGTTCACGGGCTTGTCCATGGATAGTTCCCATGCAAAACTTTTTAAACGGTCCCCACGGGGACAACGGTGCCGGCTCCAGCCGGTTGCAAATCACAAAGCGAATCAGGTAATGTACTCGGTATCATTTTCATCATTCTTTCAAACTTTTCAACTTTTAAACAAACAAACAAAGTGGTGGTCCCAACGGGGACTGGACAACGGTGCTCCGCTGCCCTACTCCAGGCCTTCAGCTTCATCCGAGGGAGGGGGTGCCGAGCTCACTCTGCTCTCCTGGCTGCCCCGTAGTTTCACATCCAGGGCAAACCACCCCCTCTCTCCGCAGTGTCGGGTGTACCGAACAAGGTCTCCCGGCATTAGGTTGCGGCCAGGATGCTCCTCGGGCAGGTGGGCATTCACATCCCGCCGGGCTACAAACACTTCGGCCTCCAGGCCCGGCTCGTAGATGAACCCGTAGCCCCGGCGGACATCAAACCGCCTCACCTGCCCCTCGTACAGCGGTCCCCGGACACGGAACGTGGCCTGGCGGAGATTTTCTTTTTCTCGGATAGCTCGGGCCACCAGCTCGGCCTTCTTCCGTTCCCTCTCAGCGATCTCCAGGCCCAGCGGTACCGGCTCCCTATCCCAATACGGCGCTGCTGCCAGCGCCGGCGCACGGGTCGGGCCCCGCGGGACATCCTGGACGTTGCCCACTGTCAGGAATCTGGGCGGCATGTCCCGCGGTGTCTTGGCTTTGGGCGCTGCCTTGCAGCAACAACCCGGCGCTACCTCAGCCGAGGTGTGGGGGATGGGCATAGGGGCTTTCCGGTGCTGGGCCTTCGGTTCGGAGCGGGTCATCGGCTCCGGCTCGGGGAACTTCTCAGGGGATGCCTCCGCTTCAACCTTCGGAATCTTCCACGGCAACACCTCCGGTTTACTACGGGCTCCGGCTACAGGTTGGCCCGCCTGGGCGGGGACGCTGGGTACTGCTACCGGTTGCGGTGGTAGCAGGCCTAGTGGCGGGGTCACGGCCTCCGGGACGGGTGGCGAGGGAGGCGACGGGGGGAGAGGGCTTGGACCGGGCCCCACAGCCGCGATGACCGGCCCTTCAAGGGCATCGGGACGTGGGTCACTCACCCTCCCTTTCTCCGCCTCCTCCTCGCGTCTCCGCACGGTGGCTACAACGTCCGCCATGTCGGCCTCCCACTCCTCCATGAGGAGCTGCATCTTCACCTGCAGCCGTTGGTAGAGCTGCGCGGTCCGGATTTCCACCCACGCCGCGGTTCCAGGCGCAGGGGCTACGGTGTCGCTGGACGGCATCCACATGATGGCTTCTTCTTCCAGGAACGGTATGTCTGCAGAGTCCTGGCGTCCCTGCTTTTATAGCTGCAGCTACATGCGTCCAGCCGCCATCGCGTCCCCCTTAGCTCTTTCCGGCCCCTCCTTTCTCGGGGCGGGGTTTTGGCCTTCGCGCCTCTACTACTCGAGAAGACGCTCGAGCGGGAACTTTTCGCGCCAAAGATGGCGGCTTCTGAAATTTTCCTGCCGGATACCTCCGGCGGTAACAAGGCGCACCTCTACCAGACGGCAGAGCGGTAAGATCCTGTTCGTGACGCCAAGTTGTCGCGGGCGGGGAGGAGGGTGTCAGCACACTACGCTCACCCCTTCTGCTCGGGTCCGGCGGTTGCTGCTCAGTGGTGGCTCGAGCTGTGGGCCGGATCCCGGGGGTTTCTCGAGCGGCACTCCTCGCCCGTGAGTGAAAGGGGGTTTGTTGGGTGTGGGGATAGTTTATTGTCCGTGACGCCACCCACGGTTGTGGTGATTTCACCACCGCTGCTCTATATGGGGATCCCGGGGATGGTGATGCGGAGCAGCCAGGTGTTGTGTTGCCCCTCCGTGGGTAAGGGTTGGTGATCCCGGGGCCCGGTGATGGCTTGGGAGGTGCAGGGCCTGGTGGGCGCAGGGACGCGGGGGCAGCGCTGTGCCTTGAGGCACTGTGGTACTCACTCAGCCTGAGACGTTGACACAGTTTTTACGGTAAACCAAACGGCTGGTAAGACGGTCCCACGGACGGCTGCACTTGCTCTCCCAGTAGGTGACGGTGATGTCCCTCTTCCTTACACCTTTGTTTACTTGTTGGTTGCGATGGGTCCCCACCGGTAACCCGCTCCCCGGCTTCAAGCTGGACCGGGGGAGCTCTACTCTTTGCCCGCAGGCGCTGGCCCTGAGAAACTGGTGCCTTGGCGGTGGCGGTGTATCTCCTACTCTGGTTGGGCTGTTGCCTTCAATCGGGACTTGGTTGTTGGGGGATCTACGTCCCCTTCACTGATGGATTTGGCAAATTCTGGCGACTCCTAGCCTTGCCGGGGTCCGAGAGGTCCCTGCCCTGGTGCTGACTGTCCTTCGGAACACTGCTCCAGACCGCCGGGCCACTACCCGTCCGCGGTCCTTCCAGGAACTTCCAAACGGTCCCCCTCCAGACAGTCACCGCCGTTGCTGACCTTGCTGACCTGTCCTGCACACAGCTGGACTACTTCAGGCTTTCTCTCTGTCACCACTTTACTTCCTTCTACTTTCACTTCCTTAACTCATCTTAGCTGTTTACTCCTTCACTCCCCTAGCTTATCTGCCTGGTTTCTCCTGCCTCCAGAGCTGTGAACTCCTCGGTGGGCGGAGCCAACCGCCTGGCCCACCCCCTGGTGTGAATCATCAGCCTCTGGAGGAAGGCAACAAGGATTTTTGGTTAGCTTTGGTGTTCCTAACTGGGATGTAGGGTGTGGTGGTGTGTGACCTGTGTCCCCTGGCTGGCCCAGGGCGACACAATCGCACCCGCCCCCATCGTTTGTGCGTCACGGGCAATTTGTTGCCCGTGTCGCACAAAGTCAGTCACCCCTTTCACGCGTACTTACCTCCCGAACGACCTCACTGTGGGCGGCGAACATCCTCTTCCTGAAGGGGGAGGAACGTTCGACGTCACAGCGACGTCACACAGTGGCCGCCCAATAGAAGCGGAGGGGCAGAGATGAGCGGGACGTAAACATCCCGCCCACCTCCTTCCTTCCTCATTGCCGGCGAGACGCAGGTACTGTAAGCTGTGTTTGTCATTCCCGAGGTGTCACACGGAGCGATGTGTGCTGCCTCAGGAACGACGTACAACCTGCATCCAGGAATGTGACCGATATTTTGAAAATGAACGATGTGTCAACGAGCAACGATAAGGTGAGTATTTTTGCTTGTTAACAGTCGCTCGTAGCTCTCACACGCTACGATATGTCAAACGATGCCGGATGTGCGTCACGGAATCCGTGACCCCGACGACATATCGCCCGATATATCATAGCGTGTAACGGGGCCTTTAGCTATATTTATCAAAACATTTGTCAAAAAGGATGTAGTTATCCAAAAATTGTCAATTAATTTAGCAATACAAACTAGACTGCCTTTTGCAATAACTACTCAAATCCTTTAGTAATATTTGGTTTTGGAACTCAGACCCATGAAATGAATTGTACAAGATAAGAATGAAATGTCTGCATTCCTCGATAAACAGCACCACTCTGGTTCACAGGTTGTGTGTAATACTGCAGTCCAGGGGGGGAACGATCGCGGTCACAGGAGGACGCCATCATGACCAGGCCGAGAGTTTTAGGAGCCCCAAGGACCTCAGCCAATGGAGCACCACCAATGGTGGCAGGCCATGGGACCGCAATGGGGCCCGGTGCCAGTGTTGGCACAGGCCCCACCACCGAGGATCGCACTTTCAATTGTATCGGCATCGCAGATGCCGATACAATTTACAGCAATGATGAGAGAGTGAGCGGCTCAATCCCTCTCTCATCATTCTCCCATGGTGTCTGTGGCACTCTGACAGCTCAACACAGCGGAGTGTGATGACATCATTACTGCGTGCCTGCTGTGCTGAGATGTGTAAAAGCAGCAGAACGGTGGACACGCTGAGGAGACCGGATCAGCGGGGGAACAAGGAGAAGTGAGTATATGTAATTAATCATGGTGGCAAGATGACTAAGGGGGTGCATTAAATGAGATTGGGGTTGTATTATATGGAGGAATATGGAAGCTGCAGAATGGTATATGGGGGCTGCATAATGGTATATGGGGGCTGCGTACTACTATATGGGGGATGCATGATACTATATGGAGGCTGCATAACATTATATGGGAACTACATAATATCGGATATTATATTGGGGTATGAGAGAGCTGGGTGCTGAGGTTAGGAGCCAAGTGTTAGCGTAATTATCCTGTACCCTGAGGGGGGCGGGCCAGGTCCATATTTTGCACGGGGCCCATTGAACGGTAGTTACGCAACTGCTGTAGCCTCTCCTTCCTTCCCCCTATTTACACTAATTGAACTGAGCTATGATACTAGACACAATTTGGGAACAGCTAGTTATGGAAGGATGCAGCCATGTTTTTGTTATCTTATAAAACCACTCTTTAGCTATGCTGCAATTTCAGATAAGGTCCATGGATGTGAGAGAGGTCGATTGAGACATTTCTTTCTAATCTTATACAAGATTCTTCTTAGGATTAACTGAGGACAGTATTAAAAAATTCACATAAACACAACTGAAACTTCCTCTGAAGATTAGTCACTTCTTAAGTAACTATCGGAACTGTGCACACAGAACCTACGAATGGGTAAAGCGGCGTGCTAAAAATAAGATGGATATGCAAATGTACAATACAAAAATGTAGAAAGAACTGCAACTTCCCACACTGTGTGGTGTGAATGGCAATCACACATCAAGCATGTTGTTGAAAATGTTCATCCTGTCTACCACTTGGTAAGAAGCCCATGGTCAAGTGATTGTGAGCCACAGACCTCTATAGAGTCTCTGAAGAAAAAATACAGCTTGGCCTCCATTGTCTCCTTAATTCAGAAGTAAAATGCATAACAATACTACATACATACATTATATACATATATAAATAGATGTGTATTCAGAAATATATGGAAACACCATATAAAACTCCCCTAGCATGTACTGATGACTTAGGGGTACTTTGCACACTACGACATCGCAGGTGCGATGTCGGTGGGGTCAAATCGAAAGTGACACACATCCGGCGTCACTGTCGACATCGGAGTATGTAACTCCATTTTGATACGATTAAACGAGCGCAGAAGCGTCATAATGGTATCATCGGTGTAGTGTCGGTCATTTTCATAATTTCGCTGCAGCGACGGTACGATGTTGTTCCTCGTTCCTGCGGCAGCACACATCGCTGTGTGAGAAGCCGCAGGAGCGAGGAACATCTGCTTACCTGCGTCACCGCGGCCCACACCAGCTATGCGGAAGGACAGAGGTGGGCAGGATGTTTACGTCCCGCTCATCTCCGCCCCTCCGCTTCTATCGGCCGCCTGCCGTGTGACGTCGCTGTGACGCCGCACGACCCACCCCCTTAGGAAGGAGGCGGTTCGCTGGCCAGAGCGATGTCGCAGGGCAGGTAAGTGCGTGTGAAGCTGCCGTAGCGATAATGTTCGCTACGGCAGCTATCACAAGATATCGCAGCTGCGACGGGGGCGGGGACTATCGCGCTCGGCATCGCAGCAATCGGCCTTTGATGTCGTAGTGTGCAAAGTACCCCTTATCGTTAGGAGAGATCATCAATATCTGATCACCCAGCACCTCCACTAATGAGCTGCTAGCGGCTCCGGTCAGATGTGAACACAGCTCTGTTCAATGTATAGTGGCCACTGACAAATGTTGCAGAACAGCTCATATTCATTTGAATAGTCCATCAATATTTGTTGACTGGACAACCCCTTTAAGTTCAGTATACCATGTAATTTATTGATTTAAATCGGTACATATCCTGGACGTAGGAGTCCAGTAGGCAGTCCTATCAATGAATGATGGGTTTCCTTTAAAGGTGTGCATATGGAAAAAGCACACCTTTAAAGGAACCACGAACCATCAGTGTCACACAGAGTTTTACACAAACTTTGCCGACTGTCATGGCGGCATCAGGTTCTGTTCACATTGCAGATTCTATCTAAAATAAGAAGCGTTGATAGTGTAACACCAGATGATAAGTGCAGTATATACAAGAGATATACACTCACCTATTTTGATTGTGACAGTCACAACCACTGATAAGCATAAGATAATGGCGTCTGCTGCAGCCCCACGTGGATGAGCATTCAAAATGGAGTAGAGAAGGGGTTAAACGCCGCGCATCAGCCAAGTGAAATTGTAGAGATGTTGATGAATGATATCTTTCTTTATTTCATCGGTCTACGCGTTTCGAGGTCGAAACCTCTTCCTCAGGACCAGGAACATCAACAAATGGCTTTTGTTGATGTTCCTGGTCCTGAGGAAGAGGTTTCGACCTGGAAACGCGTAGAACGATGAAATAAAGAAAGATATCATTCATCAACATCTCTACAATTTCACTTGGCTGATGCGCGGCGTTTAACCCCTTCTCTACTCCATTTTGAATGCACATTGCAGATTCTGACACTCCACCCGGTGGTTTTTATGGTGTCTGGGATCAACAGGGCATTGACCTGCTGTGTGCTCAGTAATAGGATAGAATTAAGCTCTGCTAGTCTGCTTGTTAGTCTCCTTTGATCACATATTGTGAGGAAGCCAATCACATCTGCTCCACTCATATTTAAGCTGGATGAAATCTTCTACCCATGGCAGCTATAGGTTATATTGTGTTGGTGTGTCTGTTTTGGTGTCCCAGACTAACTGGAAAGCATTGCTTTTTGTCTCGAGTGGTTGTGGAGTTTATCCGTTATCTTGTTGCTTCCTTCCTGCTCTTGTTTTGCTCTTTATCTTTTATAGTCTTATATCTGTGAGCGCGTGCTATGTGCCACAGTTTTTGTTTCCTTTGTCTGTCTATTTTTATGGGTTTAATCTCATTCATGTACCGGTTACCCCTGGGGGAGATATCAGATTTGCGTTGCTCAGGTGAGGACCAGGAAAGAGACTCAACCATCCCCACCTTAAAGGGTATCCCTGAGACTAGGGATAGCATAGAGCCCTCTATCCTGAGGGTCAGCTTAGGAGCACCAGTAACAAGCTATCCACATAATCATCGTGAAAACTACCCACTATGGTGTTTTGTGTGTGTGTGTTTTCTTTCATTGTGAACATTTTCTTTTATGTAAATGAATGTCTATATGAAAACGGACAAATTTTTCTAATAGAAATTGTAATAAGAGAACTACATAAAAATCTACTTTAATGAATAGGTAATTTCCTGATGACATATCCCCTTAAAAAAATTCAATACCCTTCTACCCCACAGCTTATAATCATAGCCTTCAGTCTCAGGAGCTACAGCCGACAAGATGTGGACATCAGATTGTTGTGTGCGGCAACACTTCCCAGTAAATATATGTAGAGGTGGGTATGAAGACCTGGAGATGTGGTTTATATTACTCACCTAGGAAGGTTAACGATGCAATTATTTTTATTCTTCTGTCCACGGTCTTACAGCAACTCCAGGTAAATGGCCAAAACGAGAAGACCCCAGTCCACAAACCGGGACCGGTAGTATCAGGCGACACCCAAAGTCTCCCAGCTTTTGGTTGGCCTACAGCTCTTGTATCTCCTGCCGTAATGGTCTGAGTCTCAGCCTATGCTCCTCCAGATGACGGATACCAGATAGCGTCTATCCAGCTGTAGCCAGGAACAACCCCACATCCTTTAATCAGTGTCTTAGGAGCCCCAAGTTGCCCCCTGGGTTTTAACCAGGAACCCAGGAAACCAACCCCCCCAATGCTAACTGTGCATTGGCGGAGGTATTTTCCTGAGGCCAAGCTCCTCACCTGGGAACACATGTGAGACCTTTTGTGGTGATGGCTCCACTGGGTCTACAATCTCCATCCACATAATGGGACTGGTGACTAGGAGTACAATGGCTTTATTGAGGCCCATGTGACACTAATAAGAGTAATGTAATGATTACTTTAATTACCAATCTCGTGCCTGGCCTTATGGCTCCGGGGTCTGGATGAGCAGGGTGTGTGTACATGTAAACTGTGTCTCTCATGGCACCCCTCCCAGATGCATTAACATTTTGTTGTGCACCTGAAACTAACAAGCAAGAAAATCTCTATTACAACACAACAATGAGATCAAAGTAACCAGCGCTCCATGCTGGAAAAAGTCTGCATCTCTTAGAGCTGTGGACTCCGCTCTACGTCCATTTGTCCAATAGTCTTTAGTCCACAGCCAGCTCCTGACAGTGAGTATTTTCCAGGAAATGTCACCCTGAATATTTCTGTGATGACTGTCACAAGGCGACGCAAGACACTACTTGTATGCAGTAAATGGAGAGGTAGTCAGCAGACCGAGTTCATAAACCAGGAAGACATGGAAGTACATGGGGGGGCAGACAGAGATGAGGTCAAAATACAAGCTGATGAGGTCAGGGTTCCAGGAGAGCATCTACAAAATACAGGTTGCAGGCGGGGAAGTGATCAGGAGGAAGTCCAAGGTCAGAAGCCAGGAAGTCACAACAGAAACAAGGGAGGACAGGCAGAGACAGGTCAACAATAGTCCATAGTCAAGAGGCCAAGCTCTGAACACTGAGCACCACAGGAGCCAACAGCACAACTGAAACCAGGAAGTACGACTGGTGGCATCCTGAGCTAATACGCTCCCTAATGAGGCAGAGCAATCACCGGGAACGAGAAGCATCTGCGAGAGCACCTCCCAGGACCATCGTGGAACCCAGTGCTGGGAAACAACCAGCACATCATTTATCCTGCAAAACGATCTGCACCATAAGCAAAATTAACCGACTCTGCAGGAGAGCATGGCTGAACAATGCAGAATGTTCTGCACATAGGCTGTTTGGCTGTTATTCTGCTTATCTTGGAGATCTCCTCTTTTTTTCAGTAGTCTCCAGGACATTTTGAGAGAGCATTGACAAGTATGAAATAGCCTGTTAAGAAAGAAGAAGGACTTTGAATTACAGTGCTGGCCAAAAGTATTGGCACCCCTGCAATTCTGTCAGATAATACTCAGTTTCTTCTTGAAAATGATTGCAATCACAAATTCTTTGGTATTATTATCTTCATTTATTTTGCTTGCAATGAAAAAACACAAAAGAGAATGAAAGAAAAATCAAATCATTGATCATTTCACACAAAACTACAAAAATGAGCCAGACAAAAGTATTGGCACCCTAAAGGCCGCTTTACACGCTACGACATCGCTCCAGCGATCTCGTTGGGGTCACGGAATTTGTGACGCACATCCGTCCGCTTTAGCGATGTCGTTGCGTGTGACACCTATGAACGTTTTGAATCGTTGCAAAAACATTCAAAATCGCTCATTGGTGACATGGGGGTCCATTCCCAATTATCATTGCAGCTGCAGGTACGATGTTGTTCGTCATTCCTGCGGCAGCACACATCGCTATGTGTGGCGCCGCAGGAACGAGGAACATCTCCTTACCTGCGGCCGCCAGCAATGCGGAAGGAAGGAGGTGGGCGGGATGTTACGTCCCGCTCAACTCCGCCCCTCCGCTTCTATTGGCCGGCCGCTTAGTAACGTCGCACTGACGCCGCGGTGACGCCAAACGAACCGCCCCCTTAGAAAGGAGGCGGTTCGCCGGTCACAACAACGTTGCTAGGCAGGTAAGTAGTGTGACAGGTCCGCGCGATTTTGTGCACCACGGGCAGCGATTTGCCCGTGTCGCACAAACGATGGGGGTGGGTGCGCACGCTAGCGATATCTGTCACGATATCGCATCGTGCAAAGTGGCCTTTAGCCTAAGGGGTACTTTGCACATTGCGACATCGCAAGCCGATGCTGCGATGTCGCACGCGATAGTCCCCGCCCCCGTCGCAGGTACAATATCTTGTGAAAGCTGCCGTAGCGAAAATTATCGCTACGCCGGCTTCACATGCACTCACCTGCCCTGCGACCGTCGCTCTGGCCGGCGACCCGCCTCCTTATTAAGGGGGCGGGTCGTGCGGCGTCACTGCGACGTCACACGCAGGCGGCCAATAGGAGCGGAGGGGCGGAGATGAGCAGGATGTAAACATCCCGCCCACCTCCTTCCTTCCGCATAACCTACGGAAGCCGCGGTGACGCCAGTAGAAGATGTTCCTCGCTCCTGCGACTTCACACACAGCGATGTGTGCTGCCGCAGGAGCGAGGAACAACATCGGACCGTCGCGTCAGCGTAATTATGGATTATGCCGACGCTGCACCGATGATACGATTACAACGCTTTTGCGCTCGTTAATCGTATCATCTAGGCTTTACACACTGCGATGTCGCATGCGATGCCGGATGTGCGTCACTTTCAATTTGACCCCACCGACATCGCACCTGTGATGTCGTAGTGTGCAAAGCCTGCCTAATACTTGGTTGCACAACCTTTAGCCAAAATAACTGCGAACAACCGCTTCCAGTAACCATCAATGAGATTCTTACAATGCTCTCCTGGAATTTTAGATCATTCTTCTTTGGCAAACTGCTCCAGGTCCCTGAGATTTGAAGGGTGCCTTCTCCAAATGCCATTTTGAGATCTCTCCACAGGTGTTCTATGGGATTCAGGTCTGGACTCATTGCTGGTCACTTTAGTAGTCTCCAGTGCTTTATCTCAAACAATTTTCTAGTGCTTTTTGAAGTGTGTTTTGGGTCATTGTCCTGCTGGAAGACCCATGACATCTGATGGAAACCCAGCTTTCTCACACTGGGCCCTACATTATGCTGCAAAATTTGTTGGTAGTCTTCAGACTTCATAATGCCATGCACACGGTCAAGCAGTCCAGTGCCAGAGGCCGCAAAGCAACCCCAAAACATCAGGGAACCTCTGCCATGTTTGACTGTAGGGACCGTGTTCTTTTCTTTGAATGCCTCTTTTTTTCCTGTAAACTCTATGTTGATGGCTTTTCCCAAAAAGCTCTACTTTTGTCTCATCTGATCAGAGAACATTCTTCCAAAACGTTTTAGGCTTTCTCAGGTAAGTTTTGGAAAACTCCAGCCTGGCTTTTTTATGTCTCGGGGTAAGAAGTGGGGTCTTCCTGGGTATCCTACCATACAGTCCCTTTTCATTCAGATGCCGACGGATAGTATGGGTTGACACTGTTGTACCCTCGGACTGCAGGGCAGCTTGAACTTGTTTGGATATTAGTCGAGGTTCTTTATCCACCATTCACACAATCTTGCGTTGAAATCTCTTGGCAATTTTTCTTTTCCTTCCATATCTAGGGAGGTTAGCCACAGTGCCATGGGCTTTAAACTTCTTGATGACACTGCGCACCGTAGACACAGGAACTTTCAGGTCTTTGGAGATGGATCTGTAGCCTTGAGATTGCTCATGCTTCCTCACAATTTGGATTCTCAAGTCCTCAGACAGTTCTTTGGTCTTTTTTCTCTTCTCCATGCTCAATGTGGTACACACAAGGGCACAGGACAGAGGTTGAGTCAACTTTTATCCATGTCACCTGGCTGCAAGTGTGATTTAGTTATTGCCAACACCTGTTAGGTGCCACAGGTAAGTTACAGGTGCTGTTAATTACACAAATTAGAGAAGCATCACATGATTTTTCAAACAGTGCCAATACTTTTGTCCACCCCCTTTTTTATGTTTGGTGTGGAATTATATCCAATTTGGCTTTATGACAATTTTTTTTATTTTTTTTTTCATTGAAGACAAATTAAATGAAGATAATAATACCAAAGAATTTGTGATTGCAATAATTTTCAGGAAGAAACTGAGTATTATCTGACAGAATTGCAGGGGTGCCAATACTTTTGGCCAGCACTGTACATATATTAAATGGCTATTTCCAAGAAATCAAGTTTTCAGCTAATTTTTCCAGGTTTGGCTAAGTCAACAAAGTTTACAAATTAATTAAACGTTATCCTTGTATCCAAAATCTATGCTATCCCAAACATGACCACGGAATGGACCTGGTCGGGCATTGGAAAAAACTTAATATCCCCGATAAGAATGTGTTAGCCGCCAGCAGAAGCACACGACCTTCACTGGTGGCGGCAACCTTCCCAGCAAAAGTAGTACCAAACACAGAACACATTTTGCCTCTGGCTAGCATATTAGTGCGGAGGAAGCAGAGGACTAATGGAGTTTATATCCTATCACTCATCTCAATAACAGTGCAGCTTCTGACAGCAACACAATCAGCTGGAGCTAGTGACACCATGTGCTGGAAGTCAATGTTCTGCTTAGTTCACCTTCCCCCTCCGCCATAACACCTAATCTTGTATAGTGCGGAATTTCCATTCCGTCAATGTCATCTGTTTCTGTTATGTCCCATGATACTCTATCCCATGGCACTCCAAGAGATTAAGAACATACTACACCAGAACAACTTCTTTCAGTTGATTTGTTGGAAGAGTTGAATAGTCAACCTTTAGGGGTACTTTGCACGCTGCAACATCGCTAGCCGATGCTTGTGATGCCGAGCGCGATAGTACCCGCCCCCGTCGCACATGTGATATCTTGTGATAGCTGCCGTAGCGAACATTATCGCTTCGGCACCTTCACACGCATTTACCTGCCCAGCGACGTCACACGGCAGGCGGCCCATAGAAGCGGAGGGGCGGAGATGAGCGGGACGTAAACATCCCGCCCACCTCCTTCCTTCCGCGTTGGCGGTGGAGGCAGGTAAGGAGATCTTCCTCGCTCCTGCGGTGTCACACACAGCGATGTGTGCTGCCGCAGGAACGAGGAACAACATCGTATCTCCTATTGGTGCGACATTATGAAAATGTCCAACGCTGCACAGATCACCAATTTATGACGCTTTTGCGATCGTTTATCGGCGCATCTAGGCTTTAAACATTGCAACGTCGTTACCGGTGCCGGATGTGCGTCACTTTCGATTTGACCCCGACGATATCGCAGTAGCGATGTCGCAACGTGCAAAGTACCCCTTAGTCTTTGATGACATGAGGCCAGAAGAGACGGAGAACACTATTTTAATGCCAAATTGTGTCACTGGCTCTGTGAACTAGCAGTGGTAGTTGGCTTCTGGGCAAGGTAAAATCTTGGAAACGGGTATCAGGCAGTTGGCCAATTTCCCACCCTGAGGCAACTGTCAGACAAATCAGGGTTAACAATGATGAGGATGTTGATTCTGTGGTGGACAGAACTTGAGAACCAGACTGAGGTACTGAAGAGATTGTCATCAGAGAAGGAGGTTATGTGCCTCAGCAATGTGGCTAAATCAGCATCTGGTCAAAATATGTTTTTTCTGCGCTCAGCTCTGAAACCTGTGACGTCGCAACTGTTTTGGATGTAGGAGGATGAACAGTGACTACAAAATCTTTGGTGTTCATGGAGGTAGAGAGTCATGTTGTAGGAGGATCAGCAGTGCCTGAAAGATCTGGTGTGGTCATGGAGGTAGAGAGTCCTATGTACAGGCATCTCATTTGGGTGGGAATTCTTTTCCACGTTGCCGGAGGACCAATCGGTTACAGGGTGCAAGCTGTGCTGTCGCAACATATGCCGGGTACGTGCTGGAACACATCGACTAGGAACTGCATCCCTCCTTCAGCATATGAAACAGTATCACATGCACATGTAGGAAAAGCAAATTAACAAGCAAAATAAGCAAGATTCAATGTCTTCCTTCCTGCAATTGTGATCATGTTTCTGGTAACCAGTGTCACCCACCAGTGGTGCCTTGTCATCATCAGCCCCATCTTCATAATCCTCCCCTACGTCTTTATATACACTTCCCCCTGCATCTCCATTATATCATCAGTTCTCCTTTTGTGACCCTAAAAAGATGTGTTCAGTCATCCAATTACATGGAAATTGTATTCCCATTAGAGATGAGCGGGTTCGGTGGGTTCAGCCGGACTTTAGATAAAGTTTAGCTTGAGACCTGGACTTAGCCTGAACCTCATTGAAAGACACAGATTGGGCATTTTAGCTCTCAGTCCACACGCAGTCAGCCATAAACAGAGTATTCTGGGGGAGGGAGAGCAGGATTTATTTTTTTTTAAATAGTTTTTTACCCGCAGTGCGAGCCATTCAAACACTGCAAGCGGCACAGGGCCGAGAACCAAACGTATCCGAGCACAGTGATACTTGCTTGAGTGGTTTCCATTCATAGAGCACCCGAAGTCCAAACTCAAACACTGATTTTTTTGTAAAGTCCTTGTTCGGTACGAACACCGAACTTTACTGATCGCGTTCGCTCATCTCTAATTCCCATATGTCCAAGTTCACCACAATTGATGCCAGATAGTCATGGGTGAACATGGACTGTAAAAGCATGGATTTTCATAGTTTCAAAAGTACCCGAGAACCGTACCCTGCCTGGAGTTCTCAGCAAACGCTGGGTAATGATCCTGGTCCGGAAACTTGCGTAATAAAAAAAAATAAGAATGAAGCAAGCACGTTATACTTATCGAGTCTCCTACACATCTGTAACTGCTATCGGGGTCCCTTATTCTACTTCCGGGTCCTCTCATTAGCGCATACATATTCACTGCTTCCCCCACCCACCAGCAGTCCTGGCGTCTGTGACTGGTTGCAGTCAGACGTGCCCCCACCCTGTGTCACAGCATGTCTGACTGTTTGCAATCACAGACTGTCTGCGGGTCTATATCGTGGTATAACAATAAATAATTAAATTTAAAAAATGGCGTATGGTCCCACCATATTATGATACCCAGCACAGATAAACCATACAGATACAGGCTGCAGCCCCCAGCCGTTCGCTTATCTTCGCTGAGTATCAAAAAAAAGAGGAACCTCATGCGGCTTTTCTGTAAAATTATTGAAATAAATTATTTTTAACGGCGTGCGGTCCCCCCAATTTTGATATCCAGCGGACAGCTGAGGGCTGGTATTCTCAGGCTGAGGAGACCTATGCTTAATGGGCCTCTCCAGCCTAAAAAAAAAAGCAGTCTGCAGCAGTTTGTGTTTATTTCTTCTCACTTACAGATTAGTAATGAGGGGTCTCATTGTCCCATTGTTTCCAGTGTCACTTCGGTCAGTCTCTGGCACTGTCACAATTCAATGCAACTCTATGGGAGCCTGGTTCTGGCCTTGCGTTGGCTCTTATAGAGTTACTTTGAAAGCTTATGACTTGGCTTCAGACCGGTCAGGAGTTCCCGTCACCACGGGAATGGAGCGGTGCTGAAAAAGGTGGAAGCCGCAGAAGGGTGAGTATAAGAACATGGCCAGAGACTAAAAAAATGCTGGAGTGGTGATTTAAGAACTTTTTCTGGTTGTGTGAATTGGCGCATTACCAGGGAAATCTATGTTCGATAATCAGTGAAGCTTTTGCACAGTTAATGATTACCGACCACATTTGTGATAAAGATAACCCCTGCTTGCGCCTTCCAGAGTAAACTCTTCCCTGCTTGTGTGGCCCATATGTAGGGCAGATCAGAAACAGAAAAATTGTTTAAAATTACCAATCTAAATTTCTTTGAATTCCTTAAGTGAAATTCTCTTACCATTCTTTTCCTAAGGCCCCTTCACAAGTCCGTGAAAAACGTTTGTGTTTTGCAAGGCTGTTTTGATATTTTTGGAGCGTATGGCCCATCTGTGTGCCGTGATTTGGGCACATTAGTGTTCACTGTGTGCTATCCGTGATAGCACACAGAGAGCAGGAACCTTTTACTCGCCTATCCCCGATGCTGCTGTCCACGGGACTGATGTCTCCGTGGTGCTGCTGCTGTTTACAGGTCTGTGGTGCAGTGAATATTAATGAGCTTAATGAGCGGGCCTGGGAGTAAGTGACAGCAGTGCCGAAGACAGCAGCACTGGATACAGGTGTATAGAAAATCATTTTATTTCAAAGACACGTGTTTTCTCTGGTACGTGTCACACTGATCACATCAATGCCACACCAGTGCTCTGCAGAAAATATATGTATATTGTACAGGTTCTCACCAGTGGTGTTCTTGTTGATTGTTGTCATTCATTTTCCTTCTTCTTTTCCATTGGGCTCCATCTGCCATGACCACTTCTTCCATCCATAACTCACTTCTATAATATGTAACACACAGGCATCTTTAGCTTACTGCTTTTCCAGCTCCCTAGTGAAATTCCCCACCTCTGCACAAACCATATAGTGTTATATCCAGCCTTTGTAATTGACAAATCACTTTGTAATTGTCGCGGGCGGGGAGGACGGTGTGTCGGCACACTACGCTCACACTTTCTGCTCGGGTCCGGCGGCTGCTGCTCAGTGGTGGCTCGAGCGGTGGGCCGGATCCCGGGGGCTTCTCGAGCGGCACTCCTCGCCCGTCAGTGAAAAGGGGATTTTGGTTGGGGAGATTGTTTATTGTCCGTGACGCCACCCACGGTTGTGGTGATTGAGTGTACACCACCGCTGCTCTATATGGGGATCCCGGGGATGGTGAGGCGGAGCAGCCAGTTGTTGTGTTGTCCCTCCGTGGGTAGGGGTTGGTGATCCCGGGGCCCAGTGGGGTGCAGGGGCGCAGGGGCAGCGCTGTGCCTTGCGGCACTGAGGTACTCACTCAGCCAGTAAACACGACACAGTTCTCGGTAAACAAACGGCTGGTTGGACGGGTCCCTCGGACGGTTCACGGTGCTGCGGTTCCCTGCAGTTAGCGGTGACGGTCTCTTCCCTGCACCTTTGAAATGTCTGTTTGGTAGCGATGGATTCCCACCGGTTACCCGCTCCCCGACTACAAGCTGAGCCGGAGGAGCTCCACACTTTGCCCGCAGGCGCCGGCCCTGGGAAACTGGTGCCTTGGCGGTGGCGGTGTTTCCCCGTTGTGGTTGGACCTTTGCCGTCAATCAGGACTTGCTTGTTGGGGGATCTACGTCCCCTTCACTAACGGATTTGGCAATTTACGGCAACTCCAAGCCTTGCCGGGATCCGAAAAGCCCCTGCCTTGGTGCTGACTGCCCTTTGTATACTGCTCCAGACCCCCGGGCACACAGCCTCCGTGGTCCTTCCAGCAACCTCTAGACAGTCCCACTGCAGACCTTCACCACCGTCTGCTGACCTTGCTGACTCCGTCTGGGCACAGAGCCACAGACCACCTTCAGGCTTTCTGTCACTTTCACTGTTGTTTCACTTCACTCTCGCTCCCTCCTGAGCTACACTCTGTTCACCTCCTACTCCTTCCTCTCCCTGGCTGAACTCCTCACACAAGCCCTGCCTGGGCTAAACTCGCTGTTTACTCCTTCATGTCCCTCACTGGACTCTACTCTCAAGCTCTTCCCTGAGCTGACTCTTGGTTCTTCCCGCCTCCAGAGCTATGAACTCCTCGGTGGGCGGAGCCAACCGCCTGGCCCACCCCCTGGTGTGAATCATCAGCCTCTGGAGGAAGGCAACAAGGATTTTTGGTTAGCTGGTGTACCTGCAGGGAATGTGGGGTGTGTGTGTTGTTGTGACCTGTGTCCCCTGGCTTGCCCAGGGTGACACATTCCCCCTTAGCAAAACGCAGACCGTCCTCGGGCTGCCCGTCCAACACCGGTTTTATTTTCCTTTTTGTTTTCTGTAAATGTAAAAAGGGTATAACATGATAAACGGTAAATTATGTACATTTTTAATAAATCTTCCCTTAACGGGAGGCACATTTCTTTAACGTTGCAAACGGTTTACGGTTACGGTTTCTGCTCTCTCCCACCCAAGCAACCTGGCCCTGATGCTGCCCCTAAAGCCCAGGCAGCACCCCTTGACCCACAGTCCAGCACAAATTACCCGAGCGGGATCTGTCCTTTCCCTCCAGAGGGTAGCCACCGGTTCCTTTGGTGGCTGGGCCCCAGCCTGCTCTGCTGAGGGCCCTCCCTCCAACCTGCCTCTCCGGAGGCGGCATTGCGGAAACGGTAACGGCAAACAACTTATTTACAAGCCACTTAACGTTTGTGGTTGCCCTGCAAGTTCACGGGCTTGTCCATGGATAGTCCTCCATGCAAAACAACTTTTAAACGGTCCCCACGGGGACAACGGTGCCGGCTCCAGCCGGTTGCAAATCACGGTAAATCAGGTGAGGTACTCAGTAATCATTTTCTTATTCTTTCAAAACTTTTAAACAACAAGGGGGGGTCCCAACTGGGACGGTGCAGCGGGCATCCGCTGCCCTACTGGGTGTTTTCGTCCTCCTCACCCGGCTCGGGATGGAAGGACACGGGCACCAGCCCCTCCAGTGCATAGCAAGCACGGCGTGGAAGGGCCGCCCGATACCCGTTGCCCCCGGTTCGGGGAATATAAGTGGCCTCCATGCCAGGCAGGGCAACGACCTCCTCCTCTTCTTCTGACACAGGCTCAGTGTCAGGCCCGGAGTCGCTATCTTCTGCCCCCACCGCAGTCACAGAGGGAGGCACACCCGATGGGCCAGGTGCGGTGCAGCACGCGAGTGCGTAGGACGGAGGTAACACAGGAGCCAGGGGCAGACCGGGTCCCTCAGCCGCAGCAGCCGGTCCCTCGGGGACACAGGGGCGTGGGTCACTCTCCAGCTCCTCCATCACGGCCTCCACTCCATACACTCGTGCCACAGCCACTAGCGCTTCCACCTCTGCGGCCCACTGCTCCATCAGCCCGCCGATCTGACTCCGATAGTGACGGCAGATCTCCGCCGCTCGGGCCCTCAGCCATGCCGCTGTTCCAGACACCAGCTCAGTAGTCTCTGCAGAACTAGGTGGGGCGGACATTTCCCGTTAGGGTCGATGGAGCGGGGGGTCCCAGTGTGTTTATTGCACCGCCACACTTACATGCGTCCAGCCGCCATCGCGTCCCCCTTAGCTCTTTTCGGCCCCTCCTCTCTCGGGGCGGGGTTTTGGCCTTCGCGCCTCTGCTACTCGAGAAGACGCTCGAGCGGGAACTTTTCGCGCCAAAGATGGCGGTTTCTGAAATTTTTCTGCCGGATACCTCCGGCGGTAACAAGGCGCACCTCTACCAGATGGCAGAGCGGTAAGATCCTGTTCGTGACACCAAGTTGTCGCGGGCGGGGAGGAGGGTGTGTCGGCACACTACGCTCACCCTTTCTGCTCGGGTCCGGCGGCTGCTGCTCAGTGGTGGCTCGAGCGGTGGGCCGGATCCCGGGGGCTTCTCGAGCGGCACTCCTCGCCCGTGAGTGAAAAGGGGATTTTGGTTGGGGAGATTGTTTATTGTCCGTGACGCCACCCACGGTTGTGGTGATTGAGTGTACACCACCGCTGCTCTATATGGGGATCCCAGGGATGGTGAGGCGGAGCAGCCAGTTGTTGTGTTGTCCCTCCGTGGGTAGGGGTTGGTGATCCCGGGGCCCAGTGGGGTGCAGGGGCGCAGGGGCAGCGCTGTGCCTTGCGGCACTGAGGTACTCACTCAGCCAGTAAACACGACACAGTTCTCGGTAAACAAACGGCTGGTTGGACGGGTCCCTCGGACGGTTCACGGTTCTGCGGTTCCCTGCAGTTAGCGGTGACGGTCTCTTCCCTGCACCTTTGAAATGTCTGTTTGGTAGCGATGGATTCCCACCGGTTACCCGCTCCCCGACTACAAGCTGAGCCGGAGGAGCTCCACACTTTGCCCGCAGGCACCGGCCCTGGGAAACTGGTGCCTTGGCGGTGGCGGTGTTTCCCCGTTGTGGTTGGACCTTTGCCGTCAATCAGGACTTGCTTGTTGGGGGATCTACGTCCCCTTCACTAACGGATTTGGCAATTTACGGCAACTCCAAGCTTTGCCGGGATCCGAAAAGCCCCTGCCTTGGTGCTGACTGCCCTTTGTATACTGCTCCAGACCCCCGGGCACACAGCCTCCGTGGTCCTTCCAGCAACCTCCAGACAGTCCCACTGCAGACCTTCACCACCGTCTGCTGACCTTGCTGACTCCGTCTGGGCACACAGCCACAGACCACCTTCAGGCTTTCTGTCACTTTCACTGTTGTTTCACTTCACTCTCGCTCCCTCCTGAGCTACACTCTGTTCACCTCCTACTCCTTCCTCTCCCTGGCTGAACTCCTCACACAAGCCCTGCCTGGGCTAAACTCGCTGTTTACTCCTTCATGTCCCTCACTAGACTCTACTCTCAAGCTCTTCCCTGAGCTGACTCTTGGTTCTTCCCGCCTCCAGAGCTGTGAACTCCTCGGTGGGCAGAGCCAACCGCCTGGCCCACCCCCTGGTGTGAATCATCAGCCTCTGGAGGAAGGCAACAAGGATTTTTGGTTAGCTGGTGTACCTGCAGGGAATGTGGGGTGTGTGTGTTGTTGTGACCTGTGTCCCCTGGCTTGCCCAGGGTGACACATAATCAGCAAACGAGTTGTAAACATTTTTAATCCTAGTTGAGAAACAACAACTTCTTCAAGTTCAAAACAGTATATTTGTTTTGTCTTCCAAATTAAAGGGATAATTTTTGGACGACTTGTGTATAAGCTATAGCTTATTCGTTTAGCAAAGTGCTGAGCTCTTGATACTCCACCTAGAAAAAAACAAACAAGCAAAACATGCAAAATGAGCATATGCCCTATAATAAAGTATGACTTCTATGCTCTTTGATCAAGTCAAACAGTGTTAACCAAGTCCCCTATGTTATTTAAATGTACCGTACTACCATTATTTACCTGATTATAGTGTTTTATGTGTTTTTTTCTTAGGGGTATTTTGCACACTACGACTTCGCAAGCCGATGCTGCGATGCTGAGCGCGATAGTCCCCGCCCCCGTCGCAGCTGCGATATCATTGTGATAGCTGCCGTAGCGAATATTATCGCTACAGCTGCTTCACATACACTCACCTGCCGTGCAACGTCGCTCTGGCCGGTGAACCGCCTCCTTATTAAGGGGGCGGGTCGAGCGGCGTCACTGCAACGTCACACGGCAGGCGGCCAATAGGAGCAGAGGGGTGGAGATGAGCGGAATGTAAACATCCCGCCCACCTCCTTCCTTCCGCATAGCCGACTGGAGCCGCAGGACGCAGGTAGGAGACGTTCCTCGCTCCTGCGACTTCACACACAGCGATGTGTGCTGCCGCTGGAGCGAGGAACAACATCGGACCGTCGCGTCAGCGTAATTATGGAATTCGCTGATGATACGATTACGACGCTTTTGCGATCGTTAATCGTATCATCTAGGATTTACACACTACGATGTCGAGAGCGACGCAGGAAGTGCGTCACTTTCGACATGACCCCACTGACATCGCACCTGCGATGTCGTAGTGTGCAAAGTACCCCTTAGGTTTTGACTGTTGAATGTGTTCCTATTGTACATATACCAATTTATACTCTGGCTCATTTTTTATCTACCCTTAAAAATGGATAATTTTTGGACTGTTTATACACTATTAGTAACCTACAAAGTTTGAAATTGCTGTGTTTGGCTAGATAGGCTGCTGATTACCACCATTTATCATCTGTATTTCCCTAGGTAGATAGGTTAAGGTCACGTGGACATTGAAAAGGCTGCTCAAAGCGGGTTTAATAGAATACACATATTTTCCAGGCAATTATATGCGTTTTAAGTGTGCAATTTGCATAGGTTTGGGGTAATATTCGGCTATGCTGCATGAATTCGTTTTTCAAGTCCACTCATCTTTAGTGTAGCGTGCTGCAATATTTAGCAGGAGGTGGACAATGCATTATCTACATATTGCCCAAGCAAACATAATGAAACTATTGTAAATATGGATACAATAAAATCCATGTATACAAATGAAAGGGCCATAAACTATTCACGGATCAAAGCTTTTGCATGTTCGTGCCTATAAAATATCAATATTATGACCCTGTGAAGGATGGAGGAAGCAGACCTTTTTGATAAAGAGTCATGAAGTAGGAAACAGCTTAGTTAAAGTAAATACTTTTAAAAGGAAAGTGTCAAGATGTGTGAAATTTATTTTTTTTAGACTTTTTTGATAATTTTCCATACCACAATAAAAAAAAAAACGAAAATTTTGGACTTTTCACACATTGACCACTAGGACTAATAATAAATTAATAAATGCTAACTTACTGTTATTTAAAAAAGACTTTTCAGCAGTCTCATTATCATCACAGATTAAACTCTAGATAATAGCTGTTGCCCCAGTTGACCAGTTGAAAATTGAGCATAAGCTCTATATTGTCTACGGCATTGCTAGAGAAAGCCGAGCGCAGCAGTTTCCAGCAGTTTTATAGAATGAATGGGGAGAGTTTAAGGCGGCAGGAAATCGGTTTGTTACCCGCTTACAAATATCACAGTGCTGTTATGTGAACCTTCTGTATGAGATTATTTGGGCTTCATTTTGACCATATATTTTCATAAATTAAAAAAAAAATGACAAATAATTAAAAAACGCAACATTGTGTCTGGCAAAAATTAAAATTAAAGTTTTGTTTCAGGTGACTTTTCAGGATAAATTCTTGTGTGCTTGAGTGTAAAGTCCTAAGAAAAGATGCTCCAGAGTTGTTATTAAAGGGGTTGTCCACTACAACCACCTTCTCATTCCCTATGTGCGCCCTTATAAAGTTAACAAAGTCTATATTCCCATCCGGTTCCGACGCGTTTCCAGCGATTTCAGAACTCCTGGGTCCTTTGTGACATTGTTGTGATATGCAAGCCGCACAACCAATCAGCGCCGGCTTCACTCTTCCCGCCTCCATAAGGTTAAATAATTAACAGGAAATTAGTCCCAGCCTCAGCGCTCACTTCCTGTTAATTACTTAAATATCCGAAGGCAGGGTGTAATGCCTGTCTGAAACTACAGACTTCAGACTGGCCGTAATGGACAGTCTAGAGGAAAGCCGCTCACAAAGCAGGACCTGAGAACCCCTGAAACCCTTTAACCCCTATACAGGGATTTGGAACTACAGGGCCCCAGAGATCACTACCTGTGGTAGACTGCAGTCCAATGAGAGTAGTAGTCAGGCAGGGTCAAACCAGGAGATGCAGAACAGGGAAAAAATTGACAGACTAGGACGTAGTCAGGAAACCAGGCAGAGGTCAAATCCGGATCTAGCAGCGAGGTATAAAAATGGCAGGCAGGAGGGTAGTCGGAGAACAGGCAGAGGTCAAAACACAGGGATCACTATAAAGAACAGAGCAGGAACCAGGAATTAAAAAACTATCTCTGGCAATGACCAGCAGACAGGTGGGGAAATTAGAAGGGTGTGGTGTCTTCCCATTGGCTGTAGCTGAATCGAGGTAACATCAGCTGGAAGACACACGCTTCCTACAGTCAGCCAGTGGTACTTTAGGTCCCATGGAAACCCAGCACAGTGGATGAGCGGAGCGTGTGCCCGCCAGAGCCACTGGCACCGACTTCTCTCCCATCGCCAGCACTATCCACAGCGGGAACACGGCAGCGCCTGGTGATCGAAGCAGAAGTCGCAGGAGTGGGCTCTGGTGGTGACGTGACAACGGGACAGAGAAGCCGGTGCTGATTGGTTGCGGGGCTTGCATATCACAACATTGTTACATAGAACCCAGGAAGGAGAGTTCTGACATTGCTGGAACCGCGCCGGAACCGTATGCGAGTATAGACTTATTTATTTTTATAGGGGCGAGCATGGGGAACGAGAAGGTGTTGTCCAAGTAGTGGACAACCCCTTTAAATGTGGACTAGACCAATATACAATTTATGTCAGAAGCGTCAGAGGGAAGAATTTGGGGATTTAGAGCTCTTTATTATCCAAAATACTCGCCCCCCCAAAAAAAGGAAAAAAAAGCAGTAAAAAGTGATCAAAACAAAACATTCAACAGTTTAAAAAAAGTTGCAGATCTCAGATAATGGTCAGATAATGGCCACACAAACCAAATTTAAAAAAACCCAAAAACGTCAAAAAAGTGTTGTTGTTTTTTTTCCCACCATTTGACACCACATCGATTTTTTCCCTTTTTTCAGAACTTTACAAAGTAAAGCGAATGATGGTAATCAAAACTACAACTCGTCTTGCAAAAAAGAGCACATTCCTGGTCCATCTATCTGCACAGAATTTCATGTCTTAGTGCAGCAGTTTATACTCCAAGGCTGTACTGTAAATGAGGAACAGAATCAACAATCCAGTCTAGTGTTATGGACTTATGGATCTGCCTTTTGGTCATGTGTATAGATATATCAGATATATCATTGATGACACCACAGGGGCCCAAGAGGGAAGTGGCCCAGTTTGACCTCCAAAGCAGGTGAAGTAGTGGATTTTGATGAATTATTGGGTCCATATACTGTTCTTGCACAGGGGCCCTTTTCTGTTTGTGTCCACCAGTGTGTGTATATATAATATCAATGTCTCATTTCTTGTGTTTTTTTACCATTACAGAGGACTGCCCATGGCGTCTTTATTTGCAAGTTTCTATTTGTCCATAAATTACAGGGTTTTTTTAACCTAAAGAGAGGCATTACATAAGATAGGGACCCGACATTAAGAGAACGCCTTGATGTTGGTTGTTGGGCTCACATAAAACTGGCCTTTTTTAAATGCTAAGTATGTCAATTTATATATATATATATATATATATATATATATATATATATATATACACAGTATGTATATATGTGAAGCCCCATTACCTTCAGGTCGCCTCAGGGTCTTCAAGTGCTGTGAATCTTCCAACAACATGTAGGTCAGGTTAACTTCTATGGGAATCGTGACGCCACTCTCGGTAATTGCGGTCAGTGGGTGACCGCCACTGCAGTTTTAGGGAGTGACTGGGGCTGATGGTAGATGCAGTCTGATGTTGTGGCCTCCCGAGAGTGAGGCTGGCCCCAGAGCTCAGTGTAAGTGTGTAGTACCACAGGTCGCAGAAGAACTCACACACAGGCAGCAATGTTTTTCAGGGTTTTTACTCACTTTTTGCTGGTAGAGTGAGACAACCCGGGCGATGCTATGATGAACCAGGTGGAACCAGGTTCCCTCAGGCTGATATAGGGGTGATTGCTGACTCGCCTTCCTGCACCTTTGTTTCGGATCACCTCTGACTTGAAGTATATCGTGGGATGCGTCCAGGGAAGTCGCTACTGCCGTTCTCCCCTTTCTGACCTGTTTGCTGACAGCGTGGACCAAGGATAAGATGGCTCCAGGCTCGATCTTCCTTATGGGCCCCCTCGTTGTTGTTGATGCTGCGGGTTCTGTGTTGGTTGGTCCCTCAAGTCCCCACCAACTGCAGGATTTAGCAGCTCCAGTAAATAGATTTCTGCTCTGAGGATCTGTTTTCCCATGTGTGCATTCATTACCAGGAGTCCTCGTACTCAACTCCTTACTGCTCTCTCTCTCTCTTCGGGTGTCTTTCAGTCTGACCCAATGGTAATGTTCTCCCCCGTCAGCAGCCACTACAGGTGCAGGATCTGACAGGGTCCTGCTCCTCAGCTCTACCCTTCAGACACAGCTGCTCCACTCCTACTCCTTTGACTGCCACTGCACAACTCCTCGTCTCCAGTCCCACTACCCACTAGATGGAATGCGAGGGCTACGCCCCCTTCCTGGGTCTGCCCAGGGGTCCCCTCTAAGCCTGTGCGATTTCCTGTTTGTACTGACCCAGCATGGGTGCAGTACTCAGTGGTGCCTGACCAGGTCAGGGGCGCCACATATATACTGTATGTATATATTTATTTATTTATTTTTTCCTAGTAGTAATGCATATTCATATTCCTATATTCATTGTTAACATATCTTAGCATCTCAGACTGCAACTGTCTCTATTTGTTATAATAGATCTCATGTTCAGTATGCACCTGTTCACGCTTGCATGTTAGAAAGTGCAATCAGTCTTTTTATTCAGATTATGAGGCCATGCCTTCTGATTGAGCCCTCTTTCTCATCAGCCTTAGGCAATTTTAATTCCTTATTAGCATATTCATCTACGCCCATGAATTGGAGGTTTTTAACCCAAAAAGAGGCATTACAATGGATAGGGACCCAACATTAAGACATATGCCTTGACGTTCGCTGTTGGGCTCAGATAAAACTGGCCAATTTTGAATGCTAAGTATCTCAATTTTTATATATATATATATATATATATATATAGCAGTAATCCGCGTTCATGTTCCTATATTCATTATTAATATATCTCAGCATTTCAGACTGCAACTCTCTATATATTTGTTATATATTTCATGTTCAGTATGCACAAGGTTAGACTTGGGTGTTAGGAAGTGCAGTCAGTCTTTTTACTCAGATTATGAGGTCATGCCTTCTGATTGAGCACTGATTTTTAATAGCCTTCGGTGATTTTAATTCATAGCAGGTTCCCATCTGTCCATATACTGGAGGATTTTTAACCCAAAAATAGGCATTAGAGTAAATACAGACACAAATTTAAATGCCTCAAGGGCCCCGGGGATAATAGTAGTCTATTTTACACATATACTGATCCCCAATCGTATGAAATATTTATTTTTATTAGGGTAAAAATTTAACACCACACCAATATGTGCACATAAATAACACAGTAATCAATTGTCTTTAGCCAACTCTATGGCACACTCTATAGCGACCCCTGATCTTGAATATCAAGACCAGGGTTTACAATGACAATAGAAGACAAATTGATACAATTTACATATACAGTTAGGTCCAGAAATCTTTGGACAGTGACACAATTTTCGCGAGTTGGGCTCTGCATGCCACCACATTGGATTTGAAATGAAACCTCTACAACAGAATTCAAGTGCAGATTGTAACGTTTAATTTGAAGGCTTGAACAAAAATATCTGATAGAAATTGTAGGAATTGTACACATTTCTTTACAAACACTCCACATTTTAGGAGGTCAAAAGTAATTGGACAAATAAACCAAACCCAAACAAAATATTTTTATTTTCAATATTTTGTTGCGAATCCTTTGGAGGCAATCACTGCCTTAAGTCTGGAACCCATGGACATCCCCAAACGCTGGGTTTCCTCCTTCTTAATGCTTTGCCAGGCCTTTACAGCCGCAGCCTTCAGGTCTTGCTTGTTTGTGGGTCTTTCTGTCTTAAGTCAGGATTTGAGCAAGTGAAATGCATGCTCAATTGGGTTAAGATCTGGTGATTGACTTGGCCATTGCAGAATGTTCCACTTTTTTGCACTCATGAACTCCTGGGTAGCTTTGGCTGTATGCTTGGTGTCATTGTCCATCTGTACTATGAAGCGCCGTCCGATCAACTTTGCGGCATTTGGCTGAATCTGGGCTGAAAGTATATCCCTGTACACTTCAGAATTCATCCGGCTACTCTTGTCTGCTGTTATGTCATCAATAAACACAAGTGACCCAGTGCCATTGAAAGCCATGCATGCCCATGCCATCACGTTGCCTCCACCATGTTTTACAGAGGATGTGGTGTGCCTTGGATCATGTGCCGTTCCCTTTCTTCTCCAAACTTTTTTCTTCCCATCATTCTGGTACAAGTTGATCTTTGTCTCATCTGTCCATAGAATACTTTTCCAGAACTGAGCTGGCTTCATGAGGTGTTATTCAGCAAATTTAACTCTGGCCTGTCTATTTTTGGAATTGATGAATGGTTTGCATCTAGATGTGAACCCTTTGTATTTACTTTCATGGAGTCTTCTCTTTACTGTTGACTTAGAGACAGATACACCTACTTCACTGAGAGTGTTCTGGACTTCAGTTGATGTTGTGAACGGGTTCTTCTTCACCAAAGAAAGTATGCGGCGATCATCCACCACTGTTGTCATCCGTGGACGCCCAGGCCTTTTTGAGTTCCCAAGCTCACCAGTCAATTCCTTTTTTCTCAGAATGTACCCGTCTGTTGATTTTGCTACTCCAAGCATGTCTGCTATCTCTCTGATGGATTTTTTCTTTTTTTCAGCCTCAGGATGTTCTGCTTCACCTCAATTGAGAGTTCCTTAGACCGCATGTTGTCTCGTCACAGCAACAGCTTCCAAATGCAAAACCACACACCTGTAATCAACCCCAGACCTTTTAACTACTTCATTGATTACAGGTTAACGAGGGAGACGCCTTCAGAGTTAATTGCAGCCCTTAGAGTCCCTTGTCCAATTACTTTTGGTCCCTTGAAAAAGAGGAGGCTATGCATTACAGAGCTATGATTCCTAAACCCTTTCTCCGATTTGGATGTGAAAACTCTCATATTGCAGCTGGGAGTGTGCACTTTCAGCCCATATTATATATATAATTGTATTTCTGAACATGTTTTTGTAAACAGCTAAAATAACAAAACTTGTGTCACTGTCCAAATATTTCTGGACCTAACTGTACATAACCAAAAGCTGGTTCACAGCAGGACATTAAATATATAACCAAACTTAACTTGGTAGCTCCCCCTGTGACTATGCTGGCACATTAGTGCTATTTCTGTGGTCACAGTCCATTATATTCATCCGGGAATATCCACACAAGATGTATGGCAGTTCAGTCCTTTAATCAGAATGGTGAACCACAAGCTGTTTCACATTAGTTTAAGACGTCTCCACCTCGACGCGTTTCCCCACATAGGCATGTGGTTCATCAGGAGGCTGGGAAAAATAAGTACGATCTTATCAGCTTTAAGCCAGACATCCATATACCAACAAACACAAAGATACAGCAGTGCACAAAATTTCAACACATCAGTAGCAAAGTAGATAACTCACTTGTCAGATAGTTCAGCTTAGGATATGCAGGTTTTCCTGTTACACCTGTGTTTTATGCCTTGCCGAAGGTGCATAAGGGCGTGGACCCTTTAAAAGGCAGGCCAATTGTGGCAGGAATCAATTCATTATCTCAGAATGTCGGTATTTACATCGATAGGGTACTTAGGCCCTTTGTAACATCTTTACCCTCTTACGTACGGGATACTCCACATCTTCTTCAGATCTTGGAGGACATCAGTGTAGGCCCGGATACTATTCTGGCCTCCATTGATGTTGAGGCCCTTTACAGTTCTATCCCCCACGACCTGGGGATCCAGGCAGTCAATTTTTTTCTAAAAACAAGATCCATTGAGTGTATGAGGCACAATGCTCTCATTGTAGAGCTTTTGTCCTTTACCCTCCACCATAATTATTTTTTGTTTAACACCAAGTACTTCCACCAGCTCAGGGGTACAGCAATGGGGAGCCCATGTGCCCCCAGTTATGCTAATTTATTCCTGGGCTGGTGGGAGGAAACGGTAGTTTTTGGGGGGGGGAGGATGGGGATTTTCATCAATGTATCGGACTGTGGGTCCGGTACATTGATGATATCCTCATCCTTTGGACTGGGTCTACTTATGATTTTGAACTTTTTGTGGGGTCTCTCAACAACAATACCTTAGGGTTGAGATTCACCTATACGTGTGATCAGAACTGTATAACCTTCCTTGATTTGACTATATCGAAGGATGAGAGTGGCAAAATACAGACTGCTACTTACAGAAAGCCAACGGCTACTAATTCCTTGCTTAAATGGGAGAGTCATCATCCCCTTCCCCTTAGGAGAGGGATTCCTAAAGGGCAGTTTCTGCGAATTCGCAGAAACTGCTCTAGGGGAATCAGACTTTAGGATGCAGGCGTCAGATATGTTTGGGAGGTTCCTGGATAGAGGGTACCCTAAACGTGTCTTGCAACAATCATATGCCTGCGCTAGGGATACCAATAGACACTCTCTGATGACGCCAAGAAGTAGGAAAGATGATGATAATATCCTGCGAATTATCGGTACTTATGATTTTCAAGCTGAACGTGTCTTTAGCGTAATTAAAAAACACTGGAATGTGCTAAGGGCGGACCCCGGTTTGACCAAATATATATCAAAGGCCCCTTGTATTACATACAGGAGGGGTCGGTCTATAGGGGATAAGCTTGTACATAGTATGTACCAGGGACCACGCCCAGAAGGCACGTGGTTAGATAGATGGGTGGTTGGTATGTATCGATGCGGTAACTGTAGTTTTTGCGATTCGATGGAGCACTGTAAGATGGTGAGAAGTTCTGCAAACGGAAAAAAATTCTATTTGCGGGATTTCTTCAACTGTAAGACAACGGGGGTTGTATATAGGGCTACCTGCACGTGTCCTTTTGACTACGTGGGGAAAACCCTACGTGAGCTTCGAAGACGCGTGGGAGAGCACTTGTCGGATATACAAAACAAACGTGACACCCCTATTGCTCGTCACATGAATGATGTACATCAGGGTGACACTAAACTCGTGTGTTTCTCAGCATTGGAGCTTGTTAAACCTAGTCCGAGGGGTGGTGACTTTGACAGGGTTTTGTTACAGAGGGAATCAGCTTGGATATTTAGATTGGGATCACTAAGCCCGGGGGGGCTCAATGAGCAGCTCTCCTTTAATTGCTTCCTCCCCACGTAACTGTCGATAGGTTCTTTGTTTAGAAGTTAGGTTTCATGTTTAGGGAGAACATATCCCCTTTTGGGGATTGTCCATATTATTGGAATTATCTAAGGTTTTATATTTCATTTGTTGGATAGGCTCTGATATTCTGATCTAATGAATTGATGATGGGATCCTTAACCCTTGATCATTATGGTATCTGGGTTTGGATTATAGTGATTCTGTCAGTTGTGGACCCACTGATCTGCATGTATGTAATATGCATGTAGTCAGTATATATTGGGGACCACTGACTGTATAGGCACAGTTGGTGATTATTTATCATTATAACCGGGTATGTGCTTTAATGTAAGTGTGGGATTCCCATTATAATAACTGTCATATAAAGAAAATTTGTATATGTTGCCCTTTGAATGTCCTTATATCATCGTGGACACTGTGGACTGCCTGTATTCCTTCTTTACCAATGCGATTGCTGTGCACCTTATCTCAGTGCGGTTATATCTAAGAGTAATGCCTTATACTAGTGTCTAAATCGTGAAACGCTACAGGTTTCCCTTATATCGTTATATGGTGACGGTTCATACTGCTTTGAGCACGCCCATCATCGATCATGTGACCCTGTGAGCTCACGATGAGGAAGGCGTCACCCTGCATTGTGAAGGGTTTTCCCCTCATTGTACGTAGCCTGGGCATGCGCACTGGTGGTGCCGGCGGCGCATGCGCAGTTGACACTGCGGTGACGCTGAATGGGGAAAGACTGGGATTTTCCACAGCTGTTCTAAGTGACCGAGGGCTATTTAAGGCAGCATGGGATATGCAGCTCCATGACGCCTGGAGGACGGGAGCATGTCATCAAGACAGTATTTACTGCAATGCTGCTGATCTATTTGCCTGGCGCCCTGGACCTGCATATCCTAAGCTGAACTATCTGACAAGTGAGTTATCTACTTTGCTACTGATGTGTTGAAATTTTGTGCACTGCTGTATCTTTGTGTTTGTTGGTATATGGATGTCTGGCTTAAAGCTGATAAGATCGTACTTATTTTTCCCAGCCTCCTGATGAACCACATGCCTATGTGGGGAAACGCGTCGAGGTGGAGACGTCTTAAACTAATGTGAAACAGCTTGTGGTTCACCATTCTGATTAAAGGACTGAACTGCCAAACATCTTGTGTGGATATTCCCGGATGAATATAATGGACTGTGACCACAGAAATAGCACTAATGTGCCAGCATAGTCACAGGGGAAGCTACCAAGTTAAGTTTGGTTATATATTTAATGTCCTGCTGTGAACCAGCTTTTGGTTATGTATATGTAAATTGTATCAAATTGTCTTCTATTGTCATTGTAAACCCTGGTCTTGATATTCAAGATCAGGGGTCGCTATAGAGTGTGCCATAGAGTTGGCTAAAGACAATTGATTACTGTGTTATTTATGTGCACATATTGGTGTGGTGTTAAATTTTTACCCTAATAAAAATAAATATTTCATACGATTGGGGATCAGTATATGTGTAAAATAGATACAGACACAACATTAAGAGATACACCTTGACGTTGGCTGTTGGGCTCACATAAAACCTTTTTACAGTGCTGGCCAAAAGTATTGGCACCCCTGCAATTCTGTCAGATAATACTCAGTTTCTTCTTGAAAATGATTCAATTACAAATTCTTTGTTATTATTATCTTCATTTATTTTGCTTGCAATGAAAAAACACAAAAGAGAATGAAACAAAAATCAAATCATTGATCATTTCTCACAAAACTCCAAAAATGGGCCAGACAAATGTATTGGCACCCTTAGCCTAATACTTGGTTGCACAACCTTTAGCCAAAATAACTGCGAACAACCGCTTCCGGTCACCATCAATGAGTTTCTTACAATGCTCTGCTGGAATTTTAGACCATTCTTCTTTGGCAAACTGCTCCAGGTCCCTGAGATTTGAAGGGGGCCTTCTCCAAACTGCCATTTTGAGATCTCTCCACAGGTGTTCTATGGGATTCAGGTCTGGACTCATTGCTGGCCACTTTAGTAGTATCCAGTGCTTTCTATCGAACCATTTTCTAGTGCTTTTTGAAGTGTGTTTTGGGTCATTGTCCTGCTGGAAGACCCATGACCTCTGAGGGAGACCCAGCTTTCTCACACTGGGCCCTACATTATGCTGCAAAATTTGTTGGTAGTCTTCAGACTTCATAATGCCATGCACACGGTCAAGCAGTCCAGTGCCAGAGGCAGCAAAGCAACCCCAGAACATCAGGGAACCTCTGCCATGTTTGACTGTAGGGACCGTGTTCTTTTCTTTGAATGCCTCTTTATTTACCTGTAAACTCTATGTTAATGGCTTTTCCCAAAAAGCTCTACTTTTGTCTCATCTGACCAGAGAACATTCTTCCAAAACGTTTTAGGCTTTCTCAGGTAAGTTTTGGCAAACTCCAGCCTGGCTTTTTTATATCTCGGGGTAAGGAGTGGGGTCTTCCTGGGTATCCTACCTTACAGTCCCTTTTCATTCAGACGCCGACGGATAGTACGGGTTGACACTGTTGTACCCTCGGACTGCAGGGCAGCTTGAACTTGTTTGGATGTTAGTCGAGGTTCTTTATCCACCATCCGCACAATCTTGCGTTGAAATCTCTCGTCAATTTTTCTTTTCCTTCCACATCTAGGGAGGTTAGCCACAGTGCCATGGGCTTTACACTTCTTGATGACACTGCGCACCATAGACACAGGAACTTTCAGGTCTTTGGAGATGGACTTGTAGCCTTGAGATTGCTCTTGCTTCCTCACAATTTGGATTCTCAAGTCCTCAGACAGTTCTTTGGTCTTCTTTCTTTTCTCTGTGCTCAATGTGGTACACACAAGGACACAGGACAGAGGTTGAGTCAACTTTAATCCATGTCAACTGGCTGCAAGTTTGATTTAGTTATTGCCAACACCTGTTAGGTGCCACAGGTAAGTTACAGGAGCTGTTAATTACACAAATTAGAGAAGCATCACATGATTTTTCAAACAGTGCCAATACTTTTGTCTACCCCCTTTTTTATGTTTGGTGTGGAATTATATCCAATTTGGCTTTATGACAATTTTTTTTTAATTTTTCATTGAAGACAAATAAAATGAAGATAATAATACCAAAGAATTTCTATTTGCAATCATTTTCAAGAAGAAACTGAGTATTCTCTGACAGAATTGCAGGGGTGCCAATACTTTTGGCCAGCACTGTATATGCTAAGTATCTCGATTTTTATATGTCTTTTCTTAGCAGTAACGCATGTTCATATTCCTATATTCATTGTTAACATATCTTAGCACTACAGTGTGAAACTGTCTCTTTATTTCTTATAATGCAATGGTTTAGCAATGTCATTTCCAATAGTGATAGGAACGTCCACATGACAGCCCACATGCATTGGTCCACTTAAAGTAAAGAAATTAGGCACAACATGGCAAAATAGCCATATCATATAATAATTAGAAGCAGTTTATTAATGGGGCCAGTTTATCAATTGCGATTTTTTTTTTTGTCTGACTCTTTTTAAGGGGCCAAATTCATTTTTGGGCAAAATAAAAACTCATATCTATTTCTGTCTTTACCCTGTTTTGCAACTTTTTAGTGCAAAAAAAATTACATGGTTGGCTAAAATACTGCACCTAAAATTTCCGGTTGCACATAAAATCACTCCAGGAGTACAAATTTTACCACTTTTTAAAATGTCGCAAATGATGACACAGGCGAAAACATTCAAGCACATTGGTGAACTAAAAAAAAACCAAAAAACATAAAAAAGTGACTTTAAAGAAAGTCAAAAATGGAAAGAGGAATTTGGCGCAGAACACCAAAACCTCAATTATAAAAAGGAGCAAATGCGAAACTAATACCGCACCCCTGCGCATGGCTCCGGGCTGTGTTTTATGGTGTCAGTTTATATTTGCAGAATAATTCATTATACACGTAAAATTGTTTTAAAATAAAATCAATTTTTATAAGTTATTTTTACAGTTTTCCACGTAAAAGTACAAAGTACCTGGTGCGAACAAACATTTCTAAGTTAAACAATAACTCACACGAATATTAACTGTATGTTAAGTTCTGCTTTGGAGATGAAAATGAAGGAGTACGCAGGCACCGCTGCCGGGGAAGATGGGACATATGAGAGGCATTCAGGGGTCTCTCTTACTGTCCACCAGTAACAGTGACTCTGGGGGCCACTGATCAATTACATGCAAATATAACATTCACAAATTTACCTATTCTTCTATATAATAATACACTGGGTAGTTTGTAAAATGAATAATGAGATGCTTCCTTTGTCTGTACATAGTGAAATAAGTGTATTCTATCAACTACTAATCATGTTTGGGGCTTAAGTGGCATACTAATGCAAAGGGGCCCACCGGGGGATTCTCCTGTTCTCCTGTGGGCCAGTCCGAGCCTGTACATAGGCATTCAGGGCTGCCACTAGGAATTTCAGGGCCCCATACTGGCAAAAGTTTGCGGCCCCCTTGAGGCTCAAACCCAGCTCTGCCTTTACCCCACGAATCTTCCATAGTTCCACAGCCACTCTTGGAAAAACTTCACTTCTGCACTACAACCTCACCAATCTCACATTAAAGGTGGCTTTACACGCTAAGAGATCGCTAAAGCGATGTCATTGGGGTCACGGAATTTGTGACGCACATCCAGTCGCTTTAGCGATGTCGTTGCGTGTGACACCTATGAGCGATTTTGAATCGTCGCAAAAACGTTCAAAATCGCTCATCGGTGACATGCCCCCCTATTCCCAATTATCGTTGCTGCTGCAGTAACGATGTTGTTTGTCGTTCCTGCAGCAGCACACATCGCTGTGTGTGATGCTGCTGGAACGACAAACATCTCCTTACCTGCGTCCACCGGAAAAGGAGGAAGGAAGGAGGTGGGCGGCATGTTCTGGCCGCTCATCTCCTCCCCTCTTTTTCTATTGGGCGGCGGTTCAGTGACGCTGCTGTGACGTCACTGTGACGCTGAACGAACCGCCCCCTTAGAAAGGAGGCGGTTCGCCGGTCACAGCGACGTCGCAGAGCAGGTATGTGCGTGTGATGCTGCCGTAGCGATAATGTTCACTACGGCAGCGATCACCACATATCGGCCGTACGATGGAGGCGGGTACTATCACGCTCGATATCGCTAGCATCGGCTAGCGATGCCGCAGCGTGTAAAGCCCGCTTGACCCTTCACATTGAACACTGTATCACACATGCAGCCATCAGATTTTGTTTTGGCCATCAGGTTTTTTTAAGCCTGCCACCACAACAAGATAGACTCTTTTGGCCGGGTCCTACTCTAACTTATTTTTCTTTAAGGGAATGTGTCACATACAGTTTTTAAACTAATTGAAACCAAATTGTGATAATGCTGACTTGTGGATTTAGACCTGACAACCCCTTGAAAGGGAATCTGTCACCAGGTTTTTAACACCTAATCTGAGCACAGCATAAGATAGGGGAAGAGATCCTGATTCCAGCGATTGTCACTTATTGGGCTGCTTAGTGTAGTTTTGATAGCATCACTAGATTATCATTACAGGGCTACTTGTCATGCTGCAGGTAGTCCAGCATATTCATGAGCTCTGTATAATTGCTAGATCTGCAGCAGAGAATACATTGATTTTATCACAATGAAAGCAAACAGCCCAGTAAGTGACACATTGCTGGAATCAGGGTATCTGTCTCTACATTATGCTGCTCTCAGATGGGGGAGCAAAAACCTGCTGACAGATTCACTTTAAGGTTCTTTCAGCAGATAGATAGATAGAATCATAGATAGATGGCTAGATAGATAGATAGAATTATAGATAGATAGATGGATATGTGGCGCCCCTGTGGCTTCAGTCACCACAGGGTACTGCACCTCACTTAAGGTGCAGTACTCATCCTGGATCCAGAGGAGGTCGGTACCAGTTCCACAACACAAACTCATATGCACAACCAGGTTGCCCTCCCCATTGGGGACCGGGCTAGGGGAGGAGCAGCCACCAGGGGGAGTTAGGAGCTTACACAACAGTTAGAGTGTCCTACAGCAAGAGAGGACAGGAGCAGGACTGGTGCGATTCAGGGTGCAGAGCCTTAAGCTGGGTTCACACATAGCGACAGCGACAACGACGTCGCTGTTACGTCACCATTTTCTGTGACGTAACAGCGACCTTGTAAGTCACTGTTATGATCGCTGCTTAGCTGTCAAACACAGCGACGCAGCAGTGATCATAACGACATGCGTCGCTGTGCTACATGTGCAGAGAGCAGGGAGCCGCGCACACTGCTTAGCGCTGGCTCCCTTCACTCCTAGCTACAGTACACATCGGGTTAATTACCCGATGTGTACTGCAGCTACATGTGCAGAGAGCTGGGAGCCGGCACTGGCAGCTGAGAGCGGCGGACGCTAGTAACTAAGGTAAATATCGGGTAACCAGGGAAAGGTCTTCCCTTGGTTACCCGATGTTTACCCTGGTTACAGCTTACCGCAGCTGCCAGATGCCGGCTCCTGCTCCCTGCTCGCTTCATTTCGTCGCTCTCTCGCTGTCACACACAGCGATGTGTGCGTCACAGCGGGAGAGCGACGACCAAAAAATGAAGCTGGACATTCAGCAACGACCGGCGACCTCACAGCAGGGGCCAGGTCGTTGCTGGAAGTCACACACAGCGACAGCGACGGGACGTCGCTGCAACGTCACAGAAAATAGTGACGTAGCAGCAACGTCGTTGTCGTCGTTGTCGCTGTGTGTGACACCACCCTTAGGGTGGAACAGACTTCACGTTGTATCACCAGGATCTGCAGGACAGAGGGATTGCATGTCCCTCTGACCACCATGAGATCCCGGAGCACAGAGCTATATAGGGTCCGGAGTTGTGATTACAGTCAAGCCCCACAGCGGCCCCGCATCACCTACACATGGGACAGGAGCTAATACTACACGAACCGGGGTCCCCAAGCAGCTTCAGGCCTTTGGGATCCATCTTTAAAGGCGCAAGAAGGAAGAACCCATTGACTACTGTACCAGATCTAACCTCCAACGGATCCAGGATCAGCTGGGGCCCATCACGGCTGGAACCACAGCAGCTGATTCAGCCTTTTGATTGCCGTCGCCCCGCACTTCTGCGCCAACGGCCACTACTCTTCTCATCATCTTCCCCAGGGCCCTGCTCCACC
This sequence comes from Anomaloglossus baeobatrachus, assembly GCF_048569485.1. Lineage (NCBI taxonomy): Eukaryota > Metazoa > Chordata > Amphibia > Anura > Aromobatidae > Anomaloglossus > Anomaloglossus baeobatrachus. Next base: position 65,912,086 of record NC_134353.1, read on the forward strand.
TGTGGAGAGCCGAACCATCCTTGCTGCAATACCATCCGCCCCGGAGGACAGCGACAGCAGCGGCGGCTAATCCCTGGCCACGTACCACAGGTGGCACTCACAAAACTATCATCCTCATCATTCCCCCACCATCATCCAAATCCCCTTTTATTGTACACCTCGGGGCCACGAAGCCGGGCAGGGCCACCTGTGATATTCCCCTGACCCGACATCACCGGCCCGGTGACGAGTAACATTTAACCCTTACCCCGTGGGTGCTACAGATAGATAGGAGATAAATAGACAGATAGAATCATAGATCGATAGAGGGATAGATAGAGGGATACATAGATAGATAGATAGATAGAGGGATAGATAGATAGATAGATGGATAGATAGATAGATAGATAGATAGATAGATAGATAGATAGATAGATAGATAGATAGATAGATAGATAGGTAGTGGGGGTTCACAGCAGGTGGGGAGATCACAGCAGGTGGGGGGATCACAGCAGGTGGGGGGATCAGAGCAAGTGGGGGGATCAGAGCAGGTGGGGAGATCAGAGCAGGTGGGGGGATCACAGCAGGTGGGGGAATCACAGCAGGTGGGAGAATCACAGCAGGTGGGGGAATCACAGCAGGTGGGGGCTCGCAGCAGGTGGGGGGATCACAGCAGATGGGGGGGATCACAGCAGGTGGGGAGATCACAGCAGGTGGAGGATCACAGCAGGTGGGGAGATCACAGCATGTGGGGGCTCACAGCAGATGGAGGAAAGTGAGAGGTGGGAGAGGGGTCAGCAGATGAAGGAGGGGGGCAGCGGCTGATGAGGGAGAGCGGTGGCAGATGGAGGGGAGGCAGCAGATAGGCTCAGTGGAGGTGGATCGAGGGCAGTGACTGCTGCAGCCGGCGGCTGAAGGGTGGGGGCTAGGGCAATGGCGGCGACTGAAAGGAGACAGTGTCTATAACTTACCGATCGCTCCCCTCAGACGCCGGAGTGAAGCTGAGGGGAGCGGTCACCGGCCCCAGATCCACAGTGATTGGAGAGATCAGTCACAAGGCCGGTCTCTCCAATCAGAGCTGGGGGCGGGTGAAACTGAGGTCACCCAGCTCCAGCCATGACCAGTGCTATAGCTGCACTGACCATGGCTGGATTTCAATGTTTCAACCATTTTCAATGACTGAAACATTACAGTGGCTGTGATTGGCTAGCGGCGTTCGTCAACCAATCACAGCCTCCTTAAGTCCGGGGGGAGACACCACCTTTCCTGAGGTCAGGCAGAGGGCCCCTCCTCCCCGAATGTAAGGTGCCAAAAGAGTGCAAAGCAGTAATCAAAGCAAAAGGTGGCTACTTTGAAGAACCTAGAATATAAGACATATTTTCAGTTGTTTTACACTTTTTTGTTAAGTATTTCATTCCACATGTGTTAATTCATAGTTTTGATGCCTTCAATGTGAATTTTCAGTAATGAAAATAAAGAAAACTCTTTGAATGAGAAACTGTGCCCAAACTTTTGGTCTGTACTGTATATATATATATATATATATATATATATATACAGCTTATGTAATATACAATGCCTACAAGTAGTATTCAACCCCCTGCAGATTTAGCAGGTTTGATAAGATGCAAATAAGTTAGAGCCTGCAAACTTCAAACAAGAGCAGGATTTATTAACAGATGCATAAATCTTACAAACCAACAAGTTATGTTGCTCAGTTAAATTTTAATAAATTTTCAACATAAAAGTGTGGGTCAATTATTATTCAACCCCTAGGTTTAATATTTTGTGGAATAACCCTTGTTTGCAATTACAGCTAATAATCGTCTTTTATAAGAGCTGATCAGGCCGGCACAGGTCTCTGGAGTTATCTTGGCCCACTCCTCCATGCAGATCTTCTCCAAGTTATCTAGGTTCTTTGGGTGTCTCATGTGGACTTTAATCTTGAGCTCCTTCCACAAGTTTTCAATTGGGTTAAGGTCAGGAGACTGACTAGGCCACTGCAACACCTTGATTTTTTCCCTCTTGAACCAGGCCTTGGTTTTCTTGGCTGTGTGCTTTGGGTCGTTGTCTTGTTGGAAGATGAAATGATGACCCATCTTAAGATGCTTGATGGAGGAGCGGAGGTTCTTTGCCAAAATCTCCAGGTAGGCCGTGCTATCCATCTTCCCATGGATGCGGACCAGATGGCCAGGCCCCTTGGCTGAGAAACAGCCCCACAGCATGATGCTGCCACCACCATGCTTGACTGTAGGGATGGTATTCTTGGGGTCGTATGCAGTGCCATCTAGTCTCCAAACGTCACGTGTGTGGTTGGCACCAAAGATCTCGATCTTGGTCTCATCAGACCAGAGAACCTTGAACCAGTCTGTCTCAGAGTCCTCCAAGTGATCATAAGCAAACTGTAGACGAGCCTTGACATGACGCTTTGAAAGTAAAAGGTACCTTACGGGCTCGTCTGGAACGGAGACCATTGCGGTGGAGTACGTTACTTATGGTATTGACTGAAACCAATGTCCCCACTGCCATGAGATCTTCCCGGAGCTCCTTCCTTGTTGTCCTTGGGTTAGCCTTGACTCTTCGGACAAGCCTGGCCTCGGCACGGGTGGAAACTTTCAAAGGCTGTCCAGGCCGTGGAAGGCTAACAGTAGTTCCATAAGCTTTCCACTTCCGGATGATGCTCCCAACAGTGGAGACAGGTAGGCCCAACTCCTTGGAAAGGGTTTTGTACCCCTTGCCAGCCTTGTGACCCTCCACGATCTTGCCTCTGATGGCCTTGGAATGCTCCTTTGTCTTTCCCATGTTGACCATGTATGAGTGCTGTTCACAAGTTTGGGGAGGGTCTTAATTAGTCAGAAAAGGCTGGAAAAAGAGATAATTAATCCAAACATGTGAAGCTCATTGTTCTTTGTGCCTGAAATAGTTTGTAATACTTTAGGGGAACCAAACAGAATTCTGGTGGTTTGAGGGGTTGAATAATAAATGACCCTCTGAATAAACTTTTCACATTTTAAAAAAAAAAAAAAAAAAAAAGAAATAACATTCTTTTTTGCTGCAGTGCATTTCACACTTCCAGGCTGATCTACAGTCCAAATGTCACAATGCCAAGTTAATTCTGAACGTGTAAACCTGCTAAATCTGCAGGGGGTTGAATACTACTTGTAGGCACTGTATATATATATATATATATATATATATATATATATATATATATATATATATATAAATATATATATATGTAATGTGTGTGTGTGTGAACTTGTATTTATTCGAAATTATTAGATGTTGTGTCGGGTAAGAATATTGTAGGAAAAAATTAATTTTGAAAAAAACTGAAGGGGCGCATTGACAAAATGTGCATTGAAAAATCATTTTTATGGTGAATATTAAATAAAAAAAGGGAACTATAAAAATTATTTTTCAATGCAAACTTTGTCTTAACATTTTTCTAATTTTTTTCTTTCCCAACTACTTTTTATCTGATACAACATCTAATCACATCAAATAAATAAAAATATGGAAAAAAACAGAAAATTCAATTCAGCATTTAAGATTTATTTCAATATTTCACTTCATGTCACCTCCCTGGTTTTTAAATAAATCCCATATCCCTGTATATATTTTATTACGTTTATATATTATTTGCTTATATTTTTTTTTAGCCTACAGCTTTCGATATAACTTTAGTCAAGTTAACTGGAGCTCCTTGGCGCTTCTTTCCGAATGTACCGTATGTGCTGTATACAGTCATATGAAAAAGTTTGGGCACCCCTAATAATGTTAACCTTTTTTCTTAAAACAATTTGGGTTTTTGCAACAGCTATTTCAGTTTCATATATCTAATAACTGATGGACTGAGTAATATTTCTGGATTGAAATGAGGTTTATTGTACTAACAGAAAATGTGCAATCCGCATTTAAACAAAATTTGACAGGTGCAAAAGTATGGGCACCTCAACATAAAAGTGACATTAATATTTTGTAGATCCTCCTTTTGCAAAAATCACAGCCTCTAGTCGCTTCCTGTAGCTTTCAATGAGTTCCTGGATCCTGGATGAAGGTAGATTTGACCATTCCTGTTTACAAAACAATTCCAGTTCAGTTAAGTTTGATGGTCGCTGAGCATGGACAGCCGCTTCACATCATCCCACAGATGTTCAATGATATTCAGGTCTGGGGACTGGGATGGCCATTCCAGAGCATTGTAATTGTTCCTCTGCATGAATGCCTGAGTAGATTTGGAGCGGTGTTTTGGATCATTGTCTTGCTGAAATATCCATCCCCTGCGTAACTTCAACTTTGTCACTGATTCTTGCACATTATTGTCAAGAATCTGCTGATACTGAGTTGAATCCATGCGACCCTCAACTTTAACAAGATTCCCGATGCCGGCATTGGCCAGACAGCGCCAAAGCATGATGGAACCTCCACCAAATTTTACTGTGGGTAGCAAGTGCTTTTCTTAGAATGCCGTGTTTTTTTGCCTCCATGCATAACGCCTTTTTGTATGACCAAACAACTCAATCTTTGTTTCATCAGTCCACAGGACCTTATTACAAAATGTAACTGGCTTGTCCAAATGTGCTTTTGCATACCTCAGGCGACTGTTTGTGGCGTGCTTGCAGAAACGGCTTCTTTCGCATCATTCTCCCATACAGCTTCTCCTTGTGCAACGTGCACTGTATTGTTGACCGATGCACATTGACACCATCTGCAGCAAGATGATGCTGCAGGTCTTTGGAGTTGGTCTGTGGATTGTCCTTGACTGTTCTCACTATTCTTCTTCTCTGCCTTTCTGATATTTTTCTTGGCCTGCCACTTCTGGGCTTAACCCTTTAGTGACGGAGCTAATTTTCACCTTAATGACCAGACCAAATTTTGCAATTCTGACCAGTGTCACTTCATGAGGTTATAACTCTAGAACGCTTCAACGGATCCCGGTGATTCTGAGATTGTTTTTTCATCACATATTGGACTTCATGTTAGTACCAAATTTAGGACAATATTTTTTGCGTTTATTTATGAAAAAAATTGAATATTGGCAAAAATTTTGAAAATTTTGCAATTTTCAACTTTTGAATTTTTATACCGTTAAACCAGAGATTTCTGTGACACAAAATAGTTAATAAATAACATTTCCCACTTGCCTACTTTACATCAGCACAATTTTGGAAACAAAATTTTTTTTCGTTAGGAAGTTAGAGGGGTTCAAAGTTTATCAGCGATTTCTCATTTTTACATCAAAATTTACAAAACCATTTTTTTAGGGACCACATCACATTTGAAGTGACTTCAATAGGCCTAGATGACAGAAAATACCCAAAAGTGACACCATTATAAAAACTGCACCCCCCAAAGTACTCAAAACCACATTCAAGAAGTTTATTAACCCTTCAGGTGCTTCACATGAACAAAAGCAATGTGGAATGAAAAAAAGCAAAAATTAAATTTTACCTAAAAATGTTGCTCTAACCCAAATTTATTCACTTTTAGAAGAAATAACACAACAAAATGGACCACAAAACTTGTTCCCCACTTTCTTATGAGTGCGCCGATACCCCACATATGGTCAGAAACCTCTGTTTGGACAAATGGGAGGGCTCGGAACAGAAGGAGCAATATTTGAATTTTGGAAAGCAAATTTGGCTGAAATAGATTGCGGGCACCATGTTGCATTTACAGGTCCGCTAAGGTACCTAAACAGAAGAAACCCCTCACAAGTGACACCATTTTGGAAACTAGACCCCTCAAGGCTTCTATCTAGGGGTATAGTGAGCATTTTAGATCCACAGGTACTTCACAGATTTTGTTAACGTTACGTTGTCATATTGAAAATTTTAATAATTTTCTCAAAAATGTTGCTTTAGCATCAATTTTCTCACTTTTTCAAGAAGTAATTCCAAAAATTTGACCTTAAGGTTTGTTAACCACTTCTTTATGAGCGCGGTGATACCTCACATGTGGTCTGAAACCTTTGTTTGGACAAATGGGAGGGCTTGGAACGAAAGGAGCAATATTTGAATTTTGGAAAGGAAATTTGGCTGAAAAAGATTGCGGGCACCATGTCACATTTGGAGGACCCCTAAGGTACCTAAACAGCAGAAACCCCGCACTAGTGACCCCATTTTGGAAACTAGGCCCCTCAAGGAATTTATTTAGATGTTTGGTGAGTACCCTGAACCCCCAGGTGCTTCACAGAATTTTATAACGTTGAGCCATGAAAAAAAAAAAAAAAATTTTACCACAAAATTGTTATTTCAACCAGGTAGCTTTTTTTTTTACAAGAGTAAAAGGAAAAAATTCAGCATAACATTTATTGTGCAATTTCTCCTGAGTTTGGCGATACCTTATATGTGGTGGAAATCAACTGTTTGGGCGCATGGCAGGGCTCGGAAGGGAAGGAGCGCCATTTGACTGCACAATTAGCTGGAATCATTAGCAGACGCTATGTTGCATTTGGAAAGCCCCTGAGGTGCCTAAACAGTGGCTGTCCCCCACAAGTGACTCCATTCTGGAAACAAGACACCTCAAGGCTTTTATCTAGGTGTATAGTGAGCAGTTTGAATCCACGAATACTTCACAGAATTTGATAAGCTTAGGTTGCCATATTGAAAATTTTCATTTTTTTCACAAAAATGTTGCTTCAGCATCAAATTTCTCACTTTTTCAAGAGACAACAACAAACCGTGGACCCAACAGGTTGTTATCCAATGTCTTATGAGCACAGGGATACCCCACATGTGGCCAAAAACCTCTGTTTGGATAAATGGGAGGGCTTGGAATGGAAGGAGTACCATTTGAATTCTGGAAAAGTTGAGATAAATTGCGGGCACCATGTCACATTTGCAGGGCCCCTTGGGTACCTATACATTAGAAACCCCCCACAAGTGACTCCATTTTGGAAACTGGATTTTATTCAGGAGTATAGTAAGCATTTTGAATCCACAGGTACTTCACAAAAATGTTGCTGTAGCAACAAATGTCTCACTTTTAGGCTATGTGGCCATGATCCAGCGACACGGCGTCTAGTATACAGTGTCAGCCTTCCTGCAGAGATGTGAGTGTTGTCCACGGGAGAACGCAGCTGCCCATGCCCACGATTTGGGTTCAGGCCGCTGTGGAGCTCTATGCTACCTGCAGAGAACACTCATCTCCTCAGCATAAATTGACATGCTGAGGCTCGGGAAGCTGCGCCACAGGTCAGTGTATGCTGCGGAGAAAAGAAGCACATTGGGCACGGGATTTCTAAAAATCCTTCCACTGTGCTTCTACTGCACAACGCAGCGCTATGGACGCAGGGAAAACACTCTGCGCCCAAAACGCTGCAAATCCCGATTGTGGGCGCACAGCCTAAAATGCTACAATGGATGAATGGATAGATGTCAAACATATATAACGTCCCACCCCCCTGCATATTCTAAGCTGGCGCCCTTTAGTGCCTTTCATGTGGCACTAAAGGGTGCCTAGCCTTGTATTTAGCCCCCCAAAAAATTAATAATTAAAATAAACGACGTGGGGTCCCCCCTATTTTTGATAGCCAGCTAGGGTAAAGCAGACAGCTGTAGCCTGCAAACCACAGCTGACAGCTTCACCTTGACTGGTGATCAATTTGGAGGGCTCCCCAGGCATTTTTTAAAAAAAAAAAACGTGGGGTCCCCCCCAAATTAGATCACCAGCCAAGGTGAAGCAGACAGCTGGGGTCTGGTATTCTCAGGGTGGGAAGAGCCATGGTTATTGGACTCTTCCCAGCCTAAAAATAGCAGGCCGCAGCCGCCCCAGAAGTGGCGCATCCATTAGATGCGCCAATCCTGGCGCTTCGCTCCAGCTTATCCCGCGCCCTGGTGGCAGACGGGGTAATATATGGTGTTGATACCAGCTGTAATGTCACCTGGCATCAAGCCCTGGGGTTAGTGATGTCACGGCATCTGAATTTTACCAATTTATTGAAAATAAATAAATTTCGGTCGCTGTAATCCATTTTGGAGGTCCCACGCCGACTCTGGATCTTCTAGAATATGGGGGGCACGTTCAGGGAACGTATCCCCCATTTTCTGGAAGAGCAGTGTGGGTGCAAGCTCTCCATGAGCAGTGTGGGTGCAGTAATCTGAGAATACTGCACTCACACTGCCCCGGTCCAACTTAGGGCAGAGTGACCTGCAGTAACCTCATTCCATAATATGAGGGGCACGCTCACAGAACGTACCCCCCATTTTCTAGAACAGCAGTCTCTCCATGTGAGGAGTGTGGCTACAGATTACCGCACTCACCCTCCCCCGGTCCACAGTGGAGCAGCCTGTGCAGTAGCGACGTCAGCATCCCTGCTTGCAGGGATCCAGCTGACAGCCGCTGTCTGCGCATGCGCCGCCAGCTTTCAAGAAGGAGGCGGCGTGATCGCGGGGCCGGAGCACCAGCAGCCAGGTAACGTAAAACCGGGGGCTGGGGGGTGACGGGGGGTGACGGGGGGTGACGGGGGGACAACTTTCTGCCGCATGTGACGTGTCACATGCGGCAGAAAGAGCAGGATGAATGCGGCCGCCATCTTCCACGCTCTGGAGGGGGGAGGGGGGAGACGGCTCTGGAGACCGGAGGGGGCTCCGGGGACCAGAGATCTCCGGTGTACCGGAGGAGGGGTCAGGGGGAGGACATTTCCCTCTGATCTGAAATGTTTGATCATTTCAGATCGGAGGGAAATGAATGCAGAGCCGGCGCGCGTCGGCGCCATCTTGGATTTTCCGGAGGGGGGGTAGAGGTGGTGGGGGGACTCTCCGGTACCGGGGGCTTTGGGGGCACTAAGGGCTCATATTTATTTCTCATCTGACATGTTTGATCACGTCAGATGAGAAATAAATCAATTTTACCGGCCATTTATTTTTTTTTAATGTTGTCGCCGGTATACGGTGTATACCGGCAATCGCATTAACGGGGTCCAAAAAAACCACCCCGATTCATAATCTGGGGGGTCTCAGCTACCCCCGGTAGCTGAAACCCCCGAGATTTTCGGTCGCTGGGGGGCGCTACAGGGTTTTTTCGGGCCACCGCTTTAAAGTGGCGGAACAGAATAAGTACCCTGTTTTGCCGCCGCTTTAAGTCGTACGGCCGTCGTTATGAGGTTAACAAGAACTGTACCTGTGTTCTTCCATTTGCTTACTATGTTCCTCACAGTGGAAACTGACAGTTCAAATCTCTGAGACAACTTTTTGTCTCCTTCCCCTGAACAACTATGTTGAATAATCTTTGTTTTCAGATCATTTGAGAGTTGTTTTGAGGAGCCCATGATGCCACTCTTCATAGGAGATTCAAATAGGAGAACAACTTGCAGGTGGCCACCTTAAATACCTTTTCTCATGATTGGATACACCTGCCTATGAAGTGCAAAGCCAATTTAGTGCTTCAATAAGTCAGTAAAAAGTAGTTAGGAGTGTTCAAATCAAGAATTTGATAAGGGTGCCCATACTTTTGCACCTGTCAAATTTTGTTTAAATGCAGATTGTACATTTTCTGTTAGTACAATAAACCTCATTTCAATCCAGAAATATTACTCAGTCCATCAGTTATTAGATATATGACACTGAAATAGCTGCTGCAAAAACCCAAATTGTTATAAAGAAAAAAGGTTAACATTAATAGGGGTGCCCAAACTTTTTCATATGACTGTAAGTGTACTCTGTTTAACGCTTGTCAGTTATAGTAGTTTCTATCCTGAAGAAGAAGCTTATACTTTGAAACGCGTAGACCTAATAAACTATTTGGAATATAGTTTCCTAGCTTGTGCTCCTCAAATCTTGTGCATCTTCTCCATCAGCAGTGTGGATTTTAAGCCTTCCTCTCTTGTTAGCTATTTCTGAAATCCGAGGCGCTGCAGCAGCCACATCCTTGAGCGTATTCCTGTGGTTGTGGGTACAGAACCCGACCAGGTGAGCACACAGCTCTTCCATATTAGTAATTATCTTGCAGAAAGGACCCAATTGTGATGGTCTTTCCTTTAGTGGGCAACTTGTTAAAGCACATCAAAGAATGGCGGAAGGGAGGGAAGCCTGACACCACAGAAGTTGTTGTATTCTGTGTTATATAGCAATGATTCAGATGTATGGATCAATAGTATGTCTAGTGGAGTAAGAATGTAGCATACAATGAACCCCCCTGAATACAATGAAGCATTGCTGGGGCTCACCAATGCCTACAGTGAAGCATAGCTGGAGCTCGCTGATGCCTACAGTAAAGCATAGCTGAGGCGCACTGATGCCTACAGTGTAGCATGGCTGGGGCGCGCTGATGCCTACAGTGAAGCATAGCTGGGGTGCACTGATGCCTACATTGAAGCACGGCTGGGGCTTGCTGATGCCTACAGTGAAGCATAGTTGTGGTGCGTTGATGCCTACAGTGAAGCATGGCTGGGGCGTGCTGATGCCTACAGTGAAGCATAGCTGGGGCTCGCTGATGCCTACAGTGAAGCATAACTGGGGCTCGCTGATTCCTACAGTGAAACATAACTGGGGCTTGCTGATGCCTACAGTGAAGCATAATTGGAGCTTGCTGATGCCTACAGTGAAGCATAGTTGGGGCTCGCTGGTGCCTACAGTGAAGCATGGCAGGGGCTCTCTGATGCGTACAGTAAAGTATAGCTGGGGCTCACTGATGCCTACAGAGAAGCATAGCTGGGACTCACTGATGCCTACAGTGAAGCATGGCTGGGGCGCCCTGATGCCTACAGTGTAGCATAGCTGAGGCTTGCTGATGCCTACAGTAAAGCATAGCTGGGGCTTGCTGAGGTCTACAGTGAAGCATAGCTGGGGCTTGCTGATGCCTACAGTGAAGCATAGCTGAGGCGCACTGATGTCTACAGTGAAGTATAGCTAGAGCGCACTGATGCCTACAGTGAAGCATAACTGGGGCTCGCTGATGCCTACGGTGAAGCATAACTGGGACTCGCTGATGACTACAGTGAAGCATGGCTGGGGCTCGCTAATACCTACAGTGAAGCATAACTAGGGCTTGCTGATGCCTACAGTGAAGCAGAGCGGTGACTCAGTGATGCTTTGGGGCTGCTTTGTTTTTTCTAGCACTGGAATCCTGCAGCATGTGGCGGTGTAGCAGGCCAAATTAACCCATTCTCATATTAAGCCCGACTATAGTTTAGCCCAAGCCAGAGTATACCCCAGGAATTAACTATGCTAGGCCAAACCATACCACGGGGTGTAAAATAGCCTATGCCAAACTGTATCCATCCAGGCTAGAATATACCCATCTAATGTGAAATCCAGGTATAGTCTGGACCAAGCCACTGTATACCCCCGGGGGATAAACTCTATACCAGGGGGTGTAAAATAGTACAGTGCTTATATTGAACTGACAGTAGATGGCGCTGTCCCATGAGTGTATAGTAATGTTATGTATGTTTCTCTGCTCTCTGCCAATAATCTCCCCATGTAATGTAAACTAAAGTCATAAAATGTGTTTAGAGTTTTAACATTTAAGTCACTTAGCTTTCTCACTGAACTTACCAGACAAAGCTGAATCCCCAATAAAATGTTGAACAATTAAGAAATTCTTGTGTATATCACTGAATGCTACTGGTGGGGATATAATATGGCCTGAGGGGTATATTTAGGCCTAGGCCAATTTACACCCCAGAGTATAGTCTAGACCAGGGGTCTCAAACTCGGCTGGATGTATGGGCCGCACAGAGGAAAAAAATAATTTGGGGGGCCGCATTCTTTGCAGGACAAAGTTACATTTTTATTGGTACCATATATAATATATTTTATTGTTTTTTACACACCTTGGGATCACTGATTTTGAACATTTTCACTTGTTCATTATAGCAAACATGCACATTCTTTGTTTAAATATAAACATTTTTATTTTTTTTTTACATTTTATTCCTTTCTTGTAACTAATAGTCTTACAATTAGCACTATATAGAAATTTTGACCAACATCTTTTAGTAATGTTCCCCATATTGTTGTAACGTGCCCATCCTTGTCCCCTTGTAGTATTGTGCCCCATCCCATAGTAATGTGCCCATCCTTGTCCCCTTGTAGTATTGTGCCCCATCCCACAGTAATGTGCTCATCCTTGTCCCCTTGTAGTATTGTTCCCCATCCTAGTCCCCATCCCGCAGTAATGTGCTCATCCTTGTCCCCATCCTAAAGTAATGTTCCCCATCCTTGTCCCCATTTTGTAGTAATGTGTTCATCCTTGTCCCCATCCTATAGTAATGTCCCCAATCTATAGTAATGTGTCCATCCTTGTCCCCCATCTTATAGCCAATCTATAGTAATGTGTCCATCCTTGTCCCCCATCTTATAGCCAATCTATAGTAATGTGTCCATCCTTGTCCCCCATCTTATAGTAATGTTCCCCATCCTTGTCCCCTTGTAGCAATGTCCCCATCCTATAGTACTCTCCCCATTCTATAGTAATGTGCCCATCCTTTAGTAATGTGCCAACCTTTTCCCCACCCTATAGTAATATCCCCAGCATTATCCCTATTCTATAGTAATGTTTCCCATCCTTGTCCCCTTGTAGTAATGTCCCTATCCTACAGTAATGTGCCCACCTTGTCCCCATCCTGTAGTAATGTCCCCATCCTATAGTACTGTGCCCATCCTATAGTACTGTGCCCACCTTGTCCCCATCCTATAGTAATGTCCGGAGCCTTGTCCCCATTCTATAGTAATGTGCCCATCCTTGTCCCTATCCTATAGTAATGTCCCTATCCTATAGTAATGTCCCCATCCAATAGTATTGTGCCCATCCTTGTAAAGTCCCAATCCTATAGTAATGTCCCCAGCCTTATCCTCATCTCATAGTAATGTGCGCACTTTGTCCGCATCCTGTAGTAATGGGTCAGCAGCTCCCCTCACCTTCCACAGACGCCGGAGTGAAGCTGAGGGGAGTGGTCTGCGGCCCCAGATCCACAGTGATTGGAGAGATCGGTCACAAGGCTGGTCTCTCCAATCAGAGCTGGGGGGGTGAAACACAGGTCACCCAGCTCCAGCCAATGATCAGGGCTACAGCTGCACTGATCCTGGCTGGATTTCAATGTTTCAGCGATTTTCAATGGCTGAAACATTAGTGGCTGTGATTGGCTGAGCGGCGTTCGTCAGCCAATCACAGCCTCCGAAGGTCCGGGGAGGAGACACCACCCCTCCTGAGGTCCCCTCCTCCCCAAATCTAAGGTATTTGCAACGATCGCAGCCAGCGGGGCTGCGATTTCGCCATGACGTACTGGGTACGTCATGGGTCCTTAAGTACCAGGGAGCCATAATGTACCCAGTACGTCATAGGTCGCTAAGGGGTTAACCTCCAACACACACACACACACACCATTCTTCTCACCTGTCCCGCGCCCCCTCCACTGCCTCATCTCTGCTTCTTGCGGCCCCCAGGCCCGTGCCACCGTTCACTATCGCGGCAGGTGCAGTGTCACTGTCAGCGAGAGCGCAGCGCCAGCAACACATTCATCGGACATGAAGTGCAGACAGTGGCTGCGGCCCCTGCACCTGCCGCGATAGTGAACAGGGGCACGGGCCTGGGGGCTGCACAAACTACCCTGAGGGGCCGCATGCGGCCCGCGGGCCGCGTGTTAAAGATCCCTGGTCTAGACTAGGCCAATTTAACACCAGGTATAGTCTGGAGTGTGGCTATAGTCTGGCCTGTTATAGCTGGCAATATGTAGATTAAATCAAGTATCAGGAAATATTAGAAGAAAACGGCATGTCTTCAGTAAGGAAGAGGAAACTTAAGTGACATTGGACCTCATAATTCGGCAATGATGCCAGACATACCTCAGGTGTCCACCAAGGCTTGGTTTTGTAAGAAAGTGGAACTGCTGCCCACATCCCCTTGAAAAAAAAATGAGATGTTATACAGTAAAATATGCTGTTTTAAATATGCCTTCATATGTTTGATGGTTAACATGGTCAGGCATATTTGGTCAGGCACATGAAGGGCTAATTGTCGAGACTTGCCCCAGGATGGGAGAAGTTATATGGGAGGACAGGGAAACTCTTTCCTAGGCCTTAACAGAATAAAGTGATCAGTGGTGTCAGACCTAGGGTCTGAGAGTTGACAGACTGACATTATACAGGGTGTTATGTGTAAAGGACTGGAACATTTGAAACCCAGGCCAGGAAGGATGAGTAGACAGCATGGAACTGAACTATCACAGGAGTGACAGAAAAAGGGAGGTGACTGGAAGGGAGCCCCTGTGCTGGCCACCAGACTAAGCATACCCTGGGCTATCCCTCAACCCAGAGGTAAGCTTAAAGGTAGCGAGGTCTGGGCTCCCAACATCTCCCTATCTCATGTCCTTGACCCTGATGGTAAGACCCCTTCCACCCAAGGGCAAGGACAGTAGTCAACAATCTCTTCAACAAATACTGCCAGACAGGCCTAACCACAAAAACTCACACACACCTTAAACCAACACCAGGAAACTATAAAAGGTGCATAAGGATGGGTAACAAAGGAAAGGAGAAAGTAACAAAACAGTCTACTTTCACACACCACAGCCAACAGCACCAGAATAAAACATGTCCTAACAGCTTCAGGCCTAGCTCCAGAATGATTTGAATAACTAGCACCCTCTGCTGGAAGCAGAGGATTTTTATCCAGACCAGAAGTAGTAATCAGAGAAAACACATAGGCATGGTTAATGACATTGCTGCTAGCAAGGAGAGCTGACAAACGAGAGTCCAACCATGAAACTGTCACTAATCTCAAAAAGAGAAGAAGCTCCCTCTACCACCTGATCAGGACCCCCGCAACGTGATCACAGGGACCTGATCGTTGTCATGGCGTCATGCATTGCAATACATTATACCAGTGATCAGACTAATAAAAGTGAAAAAAATAGTGAAAATATTTTTACAAATTCACAAAATAAAGAAAAAAAAATATTATACCAACAAATACATATAGTTATGTAAAAACAAAAATAAACAAAATATTAGATATATTTGATATCGGGCATCCGGAATAATTCGATTTGTAAAACTGTAACACTACTTAACTCCTTTAAAAGAAAATGTAAAAAGTGGGGAAAAAAACTTGTTCTATAAAATAGTTTTCATTTTGTAAAAGCGCCAAAGCATAAAAAAATATAAATGTGATATCGCTGTAATCATAAGGACCCAAAGAATAAAGCTGTCTTATCAATTTTACCACGCAGTACATGGTTTAAAATAAATAAATAAATATGAAATTCCTGAATTGCTGTCTTATTCTACCTCCCAAAAATTGGAACAGAAAGTGCTAAAAAAAATGTACCCGAAAATAGTACCAATAAAAACATCAACTCATTCCGCAAAAAAACAAACTCTCACATGATTCTGTCAGCAGAAATATCGAAACGCTACGAGGTGTATCTCTCAAAATATGGTGATGCAAAAACGTTTTTTTGTAATAAAAACATTTTTTAGTGTTTGACAATAGCCAAATATAAATAGGATATTGTTGTAATTGCACCATTCCAAAGAATAAAACCGACTTATCACCTATACCGCATTGTGAACTGTGTAAAAAATAAATAAAACCAATTCTTGACCTGCTGTTGATTTGTTTATTCTGCCTCCTAAACATGGCAGTAATGCCTGGCTCACATTTATCCTGTGCTTTACTCTTAGCACTTATATCAGAGTTTCCATGAATATCTCTGAAATACGTGATTCAGACAATGCCCCTGATAGAACATTCATTACTTACAGCAAGATGGGCTGCAGTGTGTACATTGACCAGGCCAAAAACTAGTACTCTACCAAGATACAGCTAAACCCCCACTAAAGTGGAAGCATCACAGGTGCAGGAGGAGCAAATTACACACACACCTCCATGGAATGGAGGGGGCGATTGCTAGATGATAAAACTGCACACTAGTGGCTTGCATAGAGCGCTGTTCACACATGCAGATAACACAGTCACAAACCCGCAGCCTATTAGGTGACGCCCACACTATTAGATCAGTTGGGCTGCCGAGCCGTACCCCACCTGTGTATCATGCACGGACAGACACTCTACAATGCAAGGCCCAACAAAAAGAGGCCTGGCTGTATCCTGTACAAAAAAAATATGAGATTTTTGTTGAGAAGATGGAGAAATTATGTTCTCCGTGTTCTCTGCACCAGTGCTCCAATTCTCTTATGGTTAATGACTCTTTCCTTGCTGGTAGTTGCTTGTCAGTTTAATCGCAGCTGCAGTCGGTTTGGGACCGCTCCCTTTCCCTTTAAATAGTCACATGTCCCATCACTAGTGATGGGACATGTGACTATCTACTAACTAGCAGACTCGCAGATAACTAGGACCATCTGATCCTGTAATGACCGGAGGTCCGATAGGGATCCAGCGAGTCAGGAGACAGAGAACTAACTGAATTTTACTGACAGGATTGGGGGAGGGGCAGTAAGATATAGACAACAGTACGGAGTCTCTAGGTCCTAGTGCCCTCCTTACAGCTGATGAGTCACTTACAGGGAGAGAGCACTGATTAGGAATTGCAGCATAGCTGACAGCACTCTTCACACTGTCACAATCCAGTTTCTAAAATCTGGTTCCAGGCCGGATTTCGTTCACCATATGTCTATGGGGACGGGAAACCGGCAATTAAAAATGGTAGTAGAAGGGATAGGGTGATGGGAGCAGGCATCAACTCTACCCTAACCTACCGTATCCTCAGCTATCCCTTGTAGACTGTGAGCCCTCGCGGGCAGGGACCTCTATCCTCCTGTACCTGTTTGTATCTTGGATTGTACTTGTCCCTATTATGTACACCCCTTTCACATGTAAAGCGCCATGGAATTGATGGCGCTATAATAATAAATAATAATAATAATAATGCTGTATTTACTGAGGCCCCAACATGGTTCTACACTGCTCCCAAGAATCGCATTCACTTCCTAAGCAGCTAATTATTGCTCATCCATATGCACTGCTTTCCCGCGTCCATCGACGCCTCTGATTGGTTGCAGTCACATGCGCCCCCACCCTGAGAGGCTACATGTCAGCTGACTGCAACCAATCACGGGCGCCTAGACGGCCGATAGGTGGGAAAAGCAGTCTGTGGGTCAGTATCGTGGTATAAAAATAAATAAATAAAACATTTGGTGTAGGGTCCCCCATATTATGATACCCAGCACAGATAAAGCATATGGCTACAGGCTCAAGCCCCCAGCCATGAGCTTATCTTGGCTGTGTATCAAAATAAGAGGAACTAATTACTAGGACTGGTTCACATACCTGGTTTATGTTCAGATTAGAGATTTTGAAGCATATGTAGATGTGGGTAACCAAGTTCCTATCTGGACTTGCACAGGATGTTACGTGGTCATTTTATACTGCCTTTTAATTGTTTTTAAATTGTCTGTGTTAGCTTTCAATCACTTAAATAAAGTAGGTGTTAAGGTAATCCCTTTTTGCTGTGCATACCACTTCTTATCTCTTTACTCAGCATCAAAACCTGGTGTGCCGGGCCCTGAAAAACCTAATGTGGCAAAAGGGGGCCCATGGGCAACCTGGATTTTGGCCCAGTTGGTTGCATGAGCTTTGGTCTTATGTCACTGAAAGTTTCATCTTATTTTTTTATTGAGATTGACTTTCACTGCATCAGGACTGCTGAGGATCCTCATGGTTGAACCTCTCCAGGCTAATGCGTTTGATGTAATGAATATGGAAATCCCCTTATAGGCTGCTTCCTGCATAAGTATTGGTTCAAATTCCAATCATATTAGAACATGTACTGTACATACTGCCAGCTACAATGTATTCCAATAGAAGGAACAGAAAATATATAATAGATTAGGGGCTTTCCCTTGAAAGCATTTACCGACAAGTCAACAGGTTTCCCAGGAGGGCAACCATGAACCATCCAGGTTCATCAGGTTTAACTGTGGGGTTGCAGCCTTAGAATACTCATAAAATACAAACACATTCTTTCTACAGATAGGCAATAAATAGTGATGAGCCGACCCATGGACGTTCGGATCCGCTCATGAAAAATAGTTTGGTTCCAGAACTGGACTTGACCCTGGACAACAAACCCCATACAAGTCAATTGGGACCTGAACTTCTGTGCTAAAAAATGGAGCTAAGAGCATGGCAATTGTAAGGAAATGACTTCTGGGACTATAGCAATAATAGTTATATAGCATCTAAATGAATAAACTAAAAATTTTAACAGTGATCCCACAGAGACAGATTTTAGAGTTTCTCCACAGACCAACAATTTTAAAAACGGGCCATACAGAGTATGTTTACACTGTTGACCCACACAGCCAAGATTAGCAGAGTTCACCCACAGAGCAAAAAATTACAAACAGGCCTCTACAAAGCCTGTTTTAATAGTTGACCCACACAGCCAAGATGGGCAAAGTTCCCCCACACAGTAACAAGTTTAACAAAAGACCCCTATATAGCCTGTGTTCCCAGTTTACCTATACAGCCAAGATTGAAAGCATTTCCAAAACAGAGCAATAAGGTTAACAAATGGCCCCTACATAGCCTGTTTTCAGAATTCATCCACATAGTCAAGATTAGCAAAGTTCTCCCACAGAGCAATAAGTTTATGAAAAGGCCACTTTATATCCTGTATTCCCTGTTCACCCACACTGTCAAAATTGGCATACTTCAAGCATCGAGCAACAAGTAAACAAAAGGCCCCTATATCTCCTGTATTCCCAGTCGTGTTGAGCGAACCCGGATCCGCAAAATCCGGATCCGCACGGTTTGAGCGCCCGATCCGAGTCCGACCAGTACCCGGGATTCGGGGTGCACGATCCGTATCCGGGATCGATATCTCTCTCTCTCTCTCTCTCGTCCCGGATCCGGCTCCCCATTCATTTACATGTCCGCGGATTCCGGATCGGATCCGGACTTCGGCGACAACCCGATCCGGATCCGCCGAACCCGGATTATGACCGATCCGCTCAACTCTAATTCCCAGTTAACCCACACAGCCAAGATTGGAAGAGTTCGCCCACAGAGCAAGTAGTTTAACAAAAGACCCCTATATAGCCAGTATTCCCAGTTTACCCACACAGGCAAGATTGAAAGCATTCCCCACAGAGCAACAAGTTTAACAAATGGCCCCTACATAACCTGTTTTCATAGTTCATCCACACAGTCAAAATTGTCCGAGTTGTCCCACAGAGCCCAAGTTTATGAAAAGGCCTCTTTATATACTCTATTCCCAATTCACCCACACAGCCAAGATTGGCACAGTTCCCCCATAGATCAACAAGCTTACCAAAAGACAACTATATAGCCTGTATTCCCAGTAAACCCAAATAGTCAAGATTGCAAGAGTTTAATGACAGAGCACAAAGCCTCAACAGAGCCTCTTTCCTTAGTTGACCCACAAAGCCAAGATTGGAAGAGTTCCCCCACAGAGCAACAAGTTTAACAAAAGGCATCTATATTGCCTGTATTGCCAGTTAACCTACACACAGCCAAGTTAGAAGAGTTCCCCCACAGAGCAACAAGTTTAACAAAAGCTCCATATATAGCCTGCATTCCCAGTTCACCCACACAGCCAAGATTGGAAGAGTTCCCCCACATAGCAACAAGTTTACCAAATGGCCCCTACATAGCCTGTTTTCAGAGTTCACCCACACAGTCAAGATTGGCACAGTTCTCCCACAGAGCAACAAGTTTATGAAAAGGTCCCTTTATATCCTGCATTCCCAGTACACTCACACAGTCAAGATTGCCATAGTTTAACGACAGAACAAAAATTTTAAATATAGGCCCCAACAGAACCACTTTCCACAGTTGAATCATACAGCTAAGCTTGGCAGAGTTCTCCCACAGAGCATCAAGTTTAACAACAGGCCCCTACATAGCTTGTATTCCCAGTTCACCCACACAGCGAAGATTGGCAGAGTTCCCCCACAAAGCAACAAGTTTAAGAAAAGGCCACTACATAGCTTGTTTTCAGAGTTCACCCACAAAGTCAAGATTGGCAGAGTTCCCCCACAGAGCAACTGTGTCTTCAGGAGGCATGCTCAGGAAGCGGTCATTCACTCCAAAACGTCCACACCCACCATCAAGAAGCCAGTGACAACTTCCTTTCATTTGGTTTGATTTCTGTGCCAGAAATGAAAGTATCAGACATAACAGAGAAGGAAGAAAAGTTTGCAGAACAATCCAGCACTATGTGATCCCTGGTGAAATGCGCTCATAGAAGCTATACATCTATTACAAGACTATTACAAAAAGTATTGTTTTGAAGAGCTATGATATATGGCAAGGGGGTGAAAAAAGTAGAGGAAAACCCCTTTAATCTATGAAAAAATCTTTGTGTGGACACTGTGCACTTGTTTGTTTTTTTGCAAATTAAATATATATATATATATATACATATATTTATATTTATAAAATAAAGCTACAAGTTTGGTATTGTCATAATCATACTGACCTAGAAAATTATATTATCATTTTTACTGCACAATGAACTTTGTAAAAACAAACCTCTGCCAAAATTGCATATTTTTTCACAATTTTAACACTCCTGAACATTTTTTTCGTACTGCAACTCGTCCCGCAAAATATGAACCCTCATATGGTTATGTTACCCAAAATGTAGAAAAATGTCCTGAAGAAGAGGAGGCAGAAAAAAGTAAAGTGCAAAAACGGAAAATTGCCCAGTTGGGGAGGGGTTAATAAAGGCTTTACTCAGTTGAGTTCAAGTACATAGTCAAAGCTACAATTATAGTTGATATATTTAGTCAACATTATATTTAGATTTCACTCCTCCCCAGGTACAAATATTACAGATATTGTCTAGTTGTTAGACAACGTGCTGCAGCAGGAGCCTCCCCCCACTGCCATGTCTGTAATAGCAGAGATTGCTAAAATCCATTCCCTTGGCTGAGTCTCAGGGGTACTTTGCATGCTGCGACATCGCAAGCCGATGCTGCGATGCCAAGCGCGATAGTCCCTGCCCCCGTCGCAGCTGCGATATAATTGTGATAGCTGCCGTAGCGAATATTATCGCTACGGCTGCTTCACATGCACTCACCTGCCGTGCGACGTCGCTCTGGCCGGCGAACTGCCTCCTTATTATTATTCACAGATGTCCTGCTCTATATTGTACGTAGAGTTGAGCACGGTTCGTGGTTCTCCAGTTCGCAGTTCGAGTGATTTTGGGGGGTGTTCTAGATCAAACTAGAACTCGAGCTTTTTGCTAAAAGTTCGTTAGCTCGAGTTACGTTCGAGAACGGTTCTATCAGCAAAAAGCCAAGCTAATTACTAGCTGGATTTCACTGTAATAGTGTAAGTCACTCTGTGACTCACACTATTATGAAATTTCAGCGTATAGTGTGCGGGGACTGCGCGTTCAGATCACTGCTGCTGGGATAATGGCGATCACCATTTTTTTTTTCTTTTCTTCCTTCCCTAAGCGCGCGTGTAGTGGGGCGGGCCAGCATGTCAGCCAATCCCAGACTAACACACAGCTAAGTGGACTTTTTGCCTGAGAAGTAAGGGCATGTGTCATAGGCTGTCCATGTCACATGTCCTTGCATTATAAAAATGGACATTTTGTTCCAGCACGGCATTATCTGCCTTCTGCGTCTGGGTGGCAGTCACCTCTCACGCAGCTCCTGTCGCCGGTCCTGCTGTGTACGCTATACACACAGCGTTCTACAGATTAGGGACAGAATTTTATTTCAGCCCTTTTAAGGGCTAATTACAGCTGGCTCAGAGCCATAGATGACAGTCAGGTCCGTGGAAACAGTTTTTAACAGCTACAGATAACAGCGTCTCTGTAGCTAAGCTCAGGGACTTCCTTGCTGCATTTTACCATTAGGAGGGATAGAAAGTGAGGCTTCCTTTCCTCTACACTGACCAACAACCCGGCCACTGTACCCTCCTGCCCTTTTTAGCAAAGCCATTTTAATTGAAGAGTGCTGCCAGTTAGTGCCATCCAAAGAGTGGCTGCTGTCCTCCATTATTGTGGCACTTGTGCCAAGCAAGTCCCACCACCTCTGCATTCTCACCTCCTGCACAAATTTGCAAAGCCATTTTAATTGAAAGGAGTGCTGCCAGTTAGTGGCATCCAAAAAGTGGCTGTTGGACTCCATTAGTGTCCCACTGGTGCCAAGCAATTTCCAGCACCTCTGCATTGCACCTTCAAGCTCATTTTTACTAATCTATTATAATAGCAAACACTGCTGAAACTTAGTGGCATCCAAAAAGTGGCTGTTGGACTTCATTAGTGTCCCACTGGTGCCAAGCAATTTCCAGCACCTCTGCATTGCACCCTCAAGCTCATTTTTACTAAGCCATTATAATAGCAAACACTGAGGAAACTTAGTGGCATCCAAAAAGTGGCTGTTGGACTTCATTAGTGTCCCACTGATGCCAAGCTATTTCCAGCACCTCTGCATTGCACCCTCAAGTTCATTTTTACTAAGCCATTATAATAGCAAACACTGAGGAAACTTAGTGGCATCCAAAAAGTGGCTGTTGGACTTCATTAGTGTCGCACTGGTGCCAAGCTATTTCCAGCACCTCTGCATTGCACCCTCAAGCTCATTTTTACTAAGCTATTATAATTGCAAACTGTGCTGCCAGTTTAAGGGCCATAGTTGCATTGTCAGGGATAGTCTGTGTTGTTTCTTCTGCTGTCAATAAAGCTAGACCACCTCTGCAATCTACACCACCTCTCAATTTTTACTACCACATTTTAAGTGGACAATCTTGTCGCAATCAAAATGAGTGGCAAAATGACAGATGCTGGTGGAAAGGGGAACAGGCGTGTTGGAAAAGGAAAAAAAGTTTGTGTCCATGGGGAAGGTGGCAAAGCTCCATTAACATCTGCTGAAGATAGGCCATCTTCCAGCAAAAGTAAGATGTCTACTACTTTCCGTGGACAATCCGATGTGCTCCCTTTTTTACGGACACGAACAAATGGAACAAAGGTAGATGATGCCCAAAAAAAGAACATGCTTGAATGAATCTCAAGTGCTCCAACAAGTGCCCTCTCCTCCACCTCAACTACCGCATCCAAAAGAACCAGTCCTCTGAGTTGTCATCCCAATCACAGTTGCTTTCTCCCAGCTCTCAAGTCTCCATCCGCCCTGCACAGAATGGTGGAACAGAGATGGCTGAGTCTGCAGAGCTGTTCAGTCACACTATAGCCTGGGAATCAGAGGTCTGCTCCCAAGCTACAGTGAGTACAGACCAGGAAATGGTCTGCAGTGATGCCCAGAACCTTTGTGACTCAGATTCAGGCCGTGATGACCAAGTTTCTGAGCATAAGGTTGACCCTTATTCACAAACTGTAACGCCTGTTGTTATAGACAATGAGGAACATACTGATGAAGATGAGACGCAGATACCAGATTGGGATGACAACTTAAATATTCGGTCACGGCAGGAAGAGGCTCGGTCTGAGGGTGAGGGGAGTGCAAACACAATGCTTGATAAGGAAGTTCTAGATCCCACCTACTGTCAACCCACAGTCAGGCACTCGAGGAGGTCAACAGAGGCAGTGGAGGAGGATGCAACTGACGACGAAGTTACCTTGCACCTTCCTGAATAGAGTCGGAGTACTGGTAGCACGTCTACAACTGCATCCTTAGCCACCACTCTGCGTCTGAGCACTAGTCGGGGTGGCTCAGCAGGTCGCATGTCCACTAAGCCTTGCCTAACCTGGTCTTTTTTTGACCTTGCAAAGGATCGCCCAAATCATGTGATCTGTAAAATTTGTCGGGAATCTGTTAGTAGAGGCAAAAACCTCAGCAGTTTGACAACTTCTTCCATGAATCGTCACATAACTAAATATCATATTTCCCAGTGGGAAGCTCACCGTGCTGCAATGCGGCCTAGCGGAGCGGACCATCCACCACCTGCCCCTTCCAGTGCATCCACGCACTCTTCATCTTCTAGGACTGTGGGGACAGCTGTCACACCTGGTTTTCCACGCACAACTTCCACCACTGTAACTGCAACAGGCAGTTTGCTTGGTAGGTCGTCAGTTGGTTTGGAAGGGGCAACAAGTGCGTGTGTACAGCAGATGTGGACAAATAAAAGGCCATTTCCTGCGACCCATGACAAAGCTAAGAGGTTGACTTTATCCCTCTGTAAGCTCTTGGCTACCGAAATGCTGCCTTTCCGCCTGGTGGACACACAGGATTTTGGAGACCTTATGTCTGTCGCTGTGCCCCAGTACTAGATGCCCAGTCGCCACTACTTCTCTAAGCAAGGTGTGCCTGCGCTACACCAGCATGTCGCACACAACATCACCGCTTCCTTGAGAAACACTGTGTGTGAACGGGTGCATTTCACCACCAATACTTGGACCAGTAAGCATGGACAGGGACGTTACATGTCGCTGACTGGGCACTGGGTAACTATGGTGATAGATGGTGAAGGGTCTGCTGCACAAGTCTTGCCGTCCCCACGACTTGTGTGTCAATCCTCTGTCTGTCCAAGTTCCTCCACTGCTTCTGCCTCCTCTACCTCGTCTGGGTCCTCCACCTCCGCCCCAAGCCTGCCTGGTCAGGCCACCAGCGTTGTAACTGCGCAGAAGGAATCACGCACCCCTCATTACTATGCTGGCAGCAGAGCGCAACGGCATCAGGCGGTCTTTATCTTGAAATGTCTTGGAAATAAGAGTCACACAGCAGCTGAGTTGTGGGCAGCTCTGGAGACTGAGTTTGGTAAATGGTTGCCTCCACTCAACCTGCAGCCTGGTAAGGCTGTGTGCGACAATGCTGCAAACCTGGGTGCGGCCCTTCGCCTGGGCAAGGTGACACACGTACCTTGTATGGCTCACGTGTTGAACCTTGTTGTCCAGCAATTTTTAACACACTATCCCGGCCTAGATGGCCTTCTGAACAGGGCATGAAAACTGTCACTTCCGCCGTTCAACCGCCGCAGCTGAGCGACTTGCATCACTCCAGAAGTCTTTCGGCCTGCCGGTTCATCGCCTGAAATGAGATGTGCCGACACGCTGGAATTCGACTCTCCACATGTTACAGCGACTGTGGCAGCACCGCCGAGCCCTGGTGCAATACGTCATGACGTATAGCCTGGGCCAACAAGATGCAGAGGTGGGGCAGATCACCCTGATGGAGTGGTCTCAGATCAAGGACCTATGCACCCTTCTGCACAGCTTCGACATGGCGACGAATATGTTTAGCGCTGACAATGCCATTATCAGCATGACAATTCCAGTCATTTACATGCTGGAGCACACGCTAAACACTATTTGGAGTCATGGGGTGGGACAACAGGAAGGGGAGGAACTACAGGAGGATTCATAATCCAAGGGACAACAACATCACCAAGGTCCAGACGTTCATCATCACCAAGGCGGCAGGCATGGGACCATGGGGGACAGGGATCAACAAGGGCACATGGTAGCAGGCGAAATGTTGAGAAAGGTGCAGGAGAACATGAAGAAATGGAGGACGAACTGTCCATGGACATGGAAAATTAGCGTATGAGGGAGACCTTGGTCAAATTTCAGTTGAAAGAGGTTGGGGGGAGATGTCAGAGGAAGAAAGAACGGTTAGCACCTCTATGCCACAACACACAGCGTGGACTTGGTCCGCATGGCTGCGCAAGACACATGAGCGCCTTCTTGCTGCACTACCTCCAACATGACCCTCGTATTGTCAAAATTAGAAGTGATGATGACTACTGGCTTGCCACACTATTAGATCCCCGGTACAAGTCCAAATTTTGTGACATAATTCCAGCCATAGAAAGGGACGCACATATGCAGGAGTATCAGCAGAAGCTGTTACTCGATCTTAGCTCGGCTTTTCCACCAAACAACCGTGCAGGTGCAGGGAGTGATTCTCCCAGTTGTAACTTGACAAACATGGGACGGTCTCGTCATCTTCAACAGTCTACCCGTACCAGCAGCACCGTATCTGGTGCTGGTAACAGCAATTTTATTGAACCTTTTCATAATTTTTTTATACCATCCTTTGCAAGGCCACCAGAGACAACAAGTCTGACACATAGTCAACGGCTGGAGAGGATGATACAGGAGTATCTCCAAATGAACATCGATGCCATGACTTTGCAAATGGAGCCTTGCTCATTTTGGGCTTCAAATCTTGAAAAATGGCCAGAGCTCGTCACTTACGCCTTGGAGATCTTGTCGTGTCCAGCTGCCAGCGTTGTCTATGAATGTGTCTTCAGTGCTGCTGGGTGTGTGCTGACAGATAAGCGCACGCGTCTGTCCAGTGACAATGTGGATAGACTAACGTTCATAAAAATGAACAAGTCATGGATCCACAAGGAATTTACTACCCCTTTGTCATCCTGGGAAGAGTAAATGCTTTTGGATTTGGAATGGGCTTGATGCAAATCTACCTGTGAAGTGTACAACTGGGGCACAAGTGCTGCCACTGAAGGGGTGTCTGTGTGGCCCAATTTTTGGAAAAAAGGGAGACTCTGCTGAAGTGCTGCCCCTTTTTTTTTTTTTTTGCCACTGAAGGGGTGTCTGTGTGGCCCAATTTTTGGAAAAAAAGGGAGACTCCGCTTGGAGTAACCCTTGCTTGCAGTTAGAGTTGAGCGGATCGGTCATAATCCGGGTCCGACGGATCCGGATCGAGTTGCCGCCGAAGTCCGGATCCGATCCGGAATCCGTGGCCATGTAAATCAATGGGGAGAGAGAGAGGGAGGGAGGGAGGGAGAGAGACAAAGAGGGGGAGGGAGGGGGAGAGAGAGAGAGAAAGAGAGAGAGAGAAAAAAAAAATCCCGAATCCGGATCGTGCAGCCGGATTCCCGGGTCCCTGCCGGATCGGACCCTCGAACCGCGCGGATCCGGATTTTTACAGTTCGGGTCTGCTCAACACTACTTGCAGTGTTTCTAAAAATGATCCACGATGAACAGATCTGGGATCAGCAAAGACTTTGCTACCTACCCCGGTGTCATCCTGGGGACGGTTAATTATGGCGTATTTTTGAATGTGCTTGATGCAAATCTAGCTGTGAAGTGTACAACTTGGGCACAAGTGCTGCCACTGAAGGGGTGAGTGTCTGTGTGGCCCAATTTTTGGAAAAAAGGGAGACTCCGCTTTGAGTCACCTTGCGGTGTTTTACATCATTTTAGAAGGGCATGCCATGCCTATATCTATGTCTCCTCCTCTTTTTCCTTGTCCAGCTCTTTTGTTTTCGCATGAGTATATTTCCTTGTAACTTTCCCATGTGTTTGTGTTGTGTTGTGAGTTGTTTGTCACCTTTTGGACACATTTGAGGGTGTTTACTAGGTGTTTTTATGTGTTTGTGATTGCCTCCCATTGTTTCCTATGGGTTCGAGTGGTTCGCCGAACCGGTTCGCCGAACTCGAACTAGACCTCCGTTCGACGAACCATGCTCGAGCCGAACCACGACCGGTTCGCTCATCTCTAATTGTAAGAGAAGTTGCTGCCATCACATGATGCTGTAATATGGTGCTGTCCTTATAAATCATGGAGGCCGTATAAAATACTAGATATAGTTATTTTTGATATTACGTATGATCATTTTTGTATCAACTAATTAGAGTAAAATTGAAGATTTGTTTTAATGAAAGCTATATTATTAACTTTACTCTCATGTTATGGTTTGAAAACAATGTCTTCTAAAGGGGGCTTTATACGCTACGATATCGTTAATGTTTTATCGTCGGGGTCACATTGTTAGTGACGCACATCCGGCGTCATTAATGGTATCGCAGCGTGTGACAATTACCAGCGACTTTAAAAATCGTTCACCATGGAGAGGTCGTCCCAAAACCAAAAATCGGTAATGGTTGATTATCGATGTGGTTCGTCGCTCCTGCGGCAGCACACATCGCTGTGTGTGACACCGCAGGAGCGAGGAACGTCTCCTTACCTGCCGCCGGCCGCAATGTGGAAGGAAGAAGGTGGGCGGGATGTTACGTCTTGCTCATCTCCGCCCCTCCGCTTTGATTGGCCGGCCGCTTAGTGACGTCGCGGTGACGTCGCTGTGATGTCGAACGTCCCTCCCTCTTGAGAGAGGGATTGTTCAGCAGTCACAGCGACGACGACGACCAGGTAAGTGCATGTGAAGCTGCAATAGCGATAATGTTCGCTGCGGCAGCGATCACACGAAATCGCATGCACGACGGGGGCGGGTGCTTTTGCGTACGATATCGATAGAAATTGCTAGCAATATCATAGCGTGTAAAGCCCGCTTAAAACTTAGTCTTGTCCAAATTTTGGAAATTGTTCTTGTCTTCAGTGAGATGTTTATTAAAATGTTACTTTTTAAAGGGCGTGTACTTATTTATGTTGATCACTTTATTAGGTCATATCTTTGTTTGACCTAGTGGCCTTTATTATAGTGATACAAGGTGGCCTCTCTCTTGCGTTTCTGTTCTACAAAAAATCTCTTTCTTAAACCTCTTAGATGCAGCATTTATTTTTGACTGTGGCATGTAAAGCAATGACCAGCCTAACCCCTCCCCCCAAAAATAAACTGTCTCCCCCTTGCCTTCTGGTGTGCAGATTAGGATAAGTAAAGACAATGGTGGAATACATTAACTTTAAGAATAAATTGTCCCATGACATTTTTAAACGCTTAGCAAAGACCTAATGAGTTGAAGATCCCATTCCTTGCTAGAACATCACATACTGCGGGCATCTAATACAATCACCCCATTGTTTTCCAAACTTAGCAATTGCATCTTACTTAATAAATGTTTTTTACTATTAAAATTGTATTATCTCATCTATTATAAGAGGAATATTTGACAACCAATGTGTAGCAATAGTTTTCTATGTTTGTTAAATAAGGGTGGTCCCTACAATACCTCCTACATACACTAGCACACAGGATTTAGAATTTAAGGGAACTTGAATATCATAAACCTTTTTAATTAATCCACCAATATTAACCCATAGCTCAGCTAAGGAAGAACATGACCAGACATTGCAATCAGTTGCAAGTTATATTGCAGCTAAGGGAAAAGAAAACTATGTAAAGCATCTGCAAGTGTGAAAGAGTGGGCGAGTGTGATTTGCTTCTATGTGTGATTTGATGAGGGCTCATACGGTGAGCCCACATGATTCCCTGCACATGTCGGCTGATCTGATCCAACATGTGCAGTTCACAGGCACAGGTGGATCTCCTGTTAACCCCTTAGATTCCAATCACGGGGCACCAATGGGTTGTCATGACAGCTAGGGGTCAGATGATGACCCCTGTTGCTGTCATGACTCACTTCCTGTGAATGCCAGCAGAGCGCCACCACTCACAAAATATCAACATTTCTTCTGATCAGAGAGTTGCTGCAGCATTAGGCTATGTGTGCACGTTGCGTAGTGTCCATGCTGAAAAATCTGCAGCGATTTGTCAGTGCATGTGCACTTCAAATCGCTGCAGAAACTGTGTAATGGATGCAGTGTGTATGCAGAATAGATGCAGATTTCATGCGCTCTGGATGCTGCCTCTCCTATAGACAGAGTGGGAGCAGCATCCAAAGCGCACGAAAGCTGCGTTACTTTTTTGACCACAGTGATTTGGAACAAAATTTCAGCATGCAAATCGCTGCGCTCTCAAACACAACATGCGGATGGATTATGTACAATCTTCATAGATTGTGCTGGGGACGCAGGACGCATGCGTTTACATTGCAGTGCAATATACAGAGTAAACGCATGAAATTACGCAACATGTGCTCATAGCCTTACTCAGATCAGGAGAAGCGATGAGACAATGCAGTCCTAAAGTCCCCTAAGAGCACTAGTAAAATCAAGAAAATATAAAAAAGAAAAATATTAAAAAAAGTTTTAAAAAATATAAACAAAAAATTCTAACCACCCCCTTTTGCCCCATTGAAAATAAAACAATTTAGTGATGGCGTGTCATAGACGCTGCCATTAGTAATTTTGGACTTAGTGGCAGCTATGGGCTGCCATTAACTCCTTATTACCCTGATTGCCACCGCATCACGGCAATTGGGAAGAGCCAGTAACATGCCGGGACTGTTGCATAATGATTGCGACATTCTCGGGGCAGCTGCGGGCTGATATTCTTGGCTGAGGGGTGGGGGGCAATACTCATGGCCCTCGCCCTCCCCAGCCTGAGAGTACCAGGCCCCTGCTGTGTACTTACCTTGGCTGGATGGTACAAATATAGCAGAGCCCACGCATTTTTTTTTCTTTTTTTTTTTTTAATATGTACATTGCTGTTTTTTATGTGTCTGTGTATTATATATGTACGTTGTGAGACTGTGACCGGGATTATCTATGACGGCCGGTACGTCTCGCCCCGGTTGTGCTCACTCCATGATAGAAAGTAACTCCACTCCGGGGTTAATGCTGTTTCCCTACAGGGTTAAAAGGAAACAGAAAGATGGGCGTGGTAGCTTAGTGTGTGAGGGAGTGAACACAACTCCCTGAGTTTGCTGCCGGAGAGGCCCATGTGTACTGTTGTGGACTTTTGTTTGACTATTAAACCGGATGCTGTGAACCTTGATGCCTGGATCCCGTGTCTTCTGCTGCGCAGCCGACCACGCTACCTCACATATGGTGGAGAATCGGCGGGCATGCCAGCCCGGTGAGGTGTAGCATCCATCCCTGGTGACCCAGCAGCGCATGTCCTGGATTCGAGCGGCTATACTACAGCCCAAACCCGGCGACGTCATGGAGGACATACTAAAGCATTTGGCTCAGGCTAATGCACAGCAGCAACAGACCAATGCACACCTGCTCCAATCCTTCAAATCGCAGGAACAAAGACACCAAGAACAGATGGTTCTCCTGGCCAAGTCAATCCGTGCCGGACCGGCAGCAACAACCCCGGGATCGGGTGACGACGGCAGCGTCCGGAAAGCGGTGAGACAAGCGTTGCAAAAGATGACCCCGGGGGATGATGTGGAAGCGTTCCTGGCGGTGTTTGAGCGGGTGGCCGAGCGGGAAAAACTGCCGACCCCCCAGTGGGCTGAGGTATTGTCGCCCTATCTGACGGGGGAGCCCCAAAAAGCGTACCTGGACCTCTGTACCGAGGACGCCTTAGAATATGCGACCCTGAAAGCCGAAATACTTGCTCGGATGGGGGTGAATACCTATGTACGGGCTCAGCGGGTAAATCAGTGGTTCTATGAGGAAGCCAAACCCGTACGCTCACAGGCCTATGACTTGTTGCATCTCGTAAAAAAGTGGTTGCAGCCTGACACTCTGAG
The DNA here is from genome assembly GCF_048569485.1 of Anomaloglossus baeobatrachus. Lineage (NCBI taxonomy): Eukaryota > Metazoa > Chordata > Amphibia > Anura > Aromobatidae > Anomaloglossus > Anomaloglossus baeobatrachus. Next base: position 65,943,212 of record NC_134353.1, read on the forward strand.
CCCGGCGCAAGATACTTAATGTGCCTGCTAGGGATGCATAATGATTAATGTAAGCTCTGTGGTCGTGGATCTCGTCTAGATGCACACAATTGTGGTTGTTTTGAGACTAACCAAACAAATTATTGTGCCCTGGTGTCTGGAATCCTGCTGAGGGTAATTGGATACAAAAATTAATAGTCATTTAAGATACGTTTTTGGCTTTATATAGCAGGTTTAAGCAGACCTCGGGCATAATTATTCACTGTGTAATTTTTGGGTATCTGTGTACACAATTGTGGTTGTTTGGTGTTTTTACACTAACCAAACAAACTATGGCTCTCTGGATTAAGATAAGCCCTGTGGCTCCATACAGCAGGTGTAAGTAGACCCTGGGTTTAATCATCCATTGTGCAACTGTTGGGCATCCATGTTAGCAGTTGACACACTGTGTATATTTTTGTGCATATTTGGAACTATGTGACATGATATTTAGATATCACTCCCCAGTAGATTCTTAGGACTCTCTGCATGAGTTCTTGCAGGTTATGCATGTACCTTTTAAGATCTCTCCTCTTAGCCTTACCTTGCCTACATTTTGTATATATTTGTATATGTATTTTTTCATCATGTTTCTGATATAGAAAATATATTAATAAATACGCATGGAAAATACATATTGTTTGAAGCATCTTTACTCATCTCCTCCTGTTTTTGACTTACATTCTGAGTAGCTCAGTTACACAATGCAGCGTCCCAATTAAGGGACCTATGCATTGTGGATAAAATATACTGTTGGACTATATGTATCTAACATTTTTTTCTGTGGTTTCCACAGTTTCCCTTCTATTATTTATGATGGATTTTAGAGCCCGCGACGACGCATGGCTCACTCAATTAAATTTGGCGCTGGAGGCGACCGGTACTAATGGTGAGGAGGTGGCTGGTGATGTCGCGGTAAAAGAGGCAATTATACGATATAAAGACCTTCTAAGGAAAAGAACGCAAACCTGGTGGAACAGGGCCTTTCTTGAGAAATACATACAGAGACAACTAATCCCTCGTGGTTTACGGATTCAGGTCTTTCCGTCATTCCCAGTGGAGAGTGAGTCTTTCAGGAACAGCTGGGAAGAATTATCCAGCACGTGTTCCAGAGGATATCTACAACTCCTAAGCGAGCTGAATAGCTCCTCTATTGGAGAAATGGAGAAGGAAATGGAACAACTCCTTCATGTGATTAAGTCTTCATTATCCTCGGAGGCTCTCTCCAAGTTCAATGTTGAAAATGACCTTGAGCTTGGTAAGATGGAGAAGGAGTTACAGGCTTTTAAGATAAAAAAGTTTCAACGCGATCTTCGTGATCAACAATTAAATCAGATGTATAGATGGCAGCAGCCTTCATACAGGTCTAGATCTAAATTCAGATCCAAATCAGGATCACGATCGCGTTCTACATCACAAGCTTCTGGTGTCTCGTCTGACGAAATGACAACTCCCGGCAATATGGATGGGACGACTTCGGGACCTAATCCAGTGATGTCAGGTGTAATGACACGACTTAAAGCAACTAAACAAGTCCCACAAAAAACATCTAAAAAAGACAATCGTACCCTCCAGGTAATCAATCTTTCCACCCATGAGCTGTCGGTGGCACAGACTGAGGTTTTATCCAAAGGGCTATCTTTCTCTCCAACTAATGCATTTAACTTCTTTACAGCTATGAAAGATCTTCATCTTTTTTCCAGAAAGCTGGTGTTAAAGAAGTTACATAATCATAAGACACCAACTTTTGGTTTGGATAGTCGTGAGGAGAGAGAGGCCTTAGCAATTTTGGAGGAGCTTCAGTCGGAACAACAACCCCCCGACGGCACAGGTGTGTTTCCATCATGTATTTTACCTAGGTCCACTAGATTTCCCCCCTTGTCACTTTGCCCCTCTGTCGAGATATTCACAAGATTGGTACTGGATGACTTTGCCCATTTGTCATCTAGGCGCCATAATGATAATCTTACATCTCGACAGAGGACAGCCTTAAAACAACTGGAGAGCTGGAAGGACGTAGTGATAAAACCCGCTGACAAGGGGGGAAATGTAGTGATATGGCCCATAATTAAGTACGAGAGGGAAGTCTTTCGTCAGCTGAGAGAGAAGGGCACGTATAAGAAACTACATTTTAATCCTGTTGACTCCTTCTCTAGAGAGCTCTCAGTAATTCTGGAGCGGGCGTTGGACTTGGGCCTCGTCACGAGGAAAGTTGTGGATGGCTTGCTGGTTAAATACCCTAAGGTGCCCACCTTATACTTGCTCCCCAAAATTCATAAAGATGCCCTTGAGCCGCCGGGTCGTCCGATCGTGTCTGGATTGGAGGGAATGTGTGACCCAGTGTGTAAATTCATTGATTTCTACCTAAAACCTCTGGTTGAAACACTTCCCTCCTATCTAAGAGACACGACGGACGTGCTCAATAGGGTCAACGGCATCCATATGGAATCTGATATGTTGTTGGTCACGGCGGATGTAGAATCTTTGTATACCTGCATCCGCCATGACGATGGTTTGGCAGCCGCTCGATTCTTTCTTGGGGCCTCCGGTCGGGACAGCGCGATGTGTGATCTGATTCTCCAGCTGCTCCGCTTTATCCTCACCCACAATTTTTTTACGTTTAAAGATTCGTTTTACCTGCAGCAGCGTGGCACTGCGATGGGTGCGGCCTGTGCGCCCTCGTACGCCAATCTCTTTCTAGGGTTCTGGGAGAGATCCATTTTTGGCGACGAGGGCGACCAGGCCGTATCCCATGTGCAGTGCTGGCTCAGGTATATTGATGATTTGTTGATTTTGTGGCAGGGTACGGCGGAGCAGCTTGAGCAGTTTGTGGGCAGACTTGGCATGAACTCCCTTAACATCAAATTAACACATAAGTATCATAGCAGATGTATTGATTTCTTGGACGTTTTGATCACAGTTGATGACGATAATGTCATCCAGACTGATGTTTTCCGAAAGAGTACATCTGTTAATGCGTTACTTCATGCGTCGTCTGCTCACAACTTATCCACTATTCGCGCTGTCCCCACTGGACAGTTCCTGAGGATGAAGAGAATCTGTTCATCTGATCAGAAATTTGAGGAACAGGCTGCCGACCTCACACTTCGATTCCAAGAAAGAGGGTACAGTAATCGCAGTATTAAGAAGGGTTACCTTAGGGCCAAAAACATTCCAAGATCCCAACTCCTCCTGACGAGACACAAAGACGAAGTAGAGTACCCTGCGGTCAGATTTATTACCACCTTTAATCATGAATGGCTCAATATCCGTGCTATTCTGAATCGCCATTGGTCGATTCTAACATCTGATCCCCTTTTGAGGGACTCCCTTTCGGTTGCTCCTTTAATGACGGCTAGGAGATCGGCCAATTTACGTGATGTATTGGTCAGAAGCCATTATGTTCCGCCGGCTTCTAGTTTCTTAGGTCTTACGAATCCTCGGGTTGGTTGCTTTCCTTGTGGCCATTGCCTGTCTTGCAACAATGTCTTGCGCAGTTCGGTATTCTCATCAGCCGATGGGACGCGTGAATATCACATTAGGGATTATATTTCATGCGGCACCTCAAACGTTATTTATTATGCGGTTTGTGGGTGTCCATTGATTTATATTGGCCTAACGTCACGCGAACTACGGGTTCGCGTCCGAGAACATGTACGAGACATTGTTGCGGCTAAGACCGTGATTGATAGTGCTTCCTTAAAAACTATTCCACGCCATTTTAAGGCCCACCATGGATGTGATCCGAAATCCTTACTTATACGTGGGATTGAAGTAGTCCATGGTGGTATTAGAGGTGGCAATATCAAGAGAAGGTTAGCCCAACGTGAGACAAGATGGATGGTGACATTGGGTACAGTCGCCCCGTCGGGTCTCAACGAGGCTTTAAGTTTTGCTTCTTTTTTGTGACATCGCCCCACTTTTGTGGGTTTGTTCCCCTCTCTGATCTATGGGAGTTGGGTGTGCTTTTATGTATTTTTTTAAATTTATGTGAGTTATTTATTCTTCTCCCTTTTCTCTTTATATGTCCCCTGGAAAATAACAGCCTTTGATCCTGTATCGTTTTTAAACTTTTTGAGTGGAAACGCGACATGTGAGATTTTGAGGATCATCCTCTATTAAAGAACGACATGGACATCGGACTGCAAATATGTCATGTTGGAATGAAATCATACTCAACTTTTTTGCTATAGTGTTTTGGCAATATCCTTATATGCATTATATATCACATTTAGACCATATGTGGTCACAGCATGTTTACGTCTGACATATGCTATGTGTTTCTTATGTAATCTGTCATAGATGTACAAGCGTATTGTGCTGTGTGAAATAATGTTTATCCATCTTTTTATAAACATCGGGACAATGGGTTCCCAATATGTATTGAATGTTTGCACTTACATTATATGCAATTGCAGTATGTCCAGATCTGATATATGTGACGTTCCCTGTCATGGATGTGCGCGTGTGCGCATTGTGCCCCGGGCCCGCCTCCCCCCGGCCGTCTTGGGTGGCGTGCGCGCGTGCGCGGGTGCTATGGAGACGCGTCTCTGCTCCCGCGCACGCGCTGATGCCATGACGGCCTGGTGGGGTTTCTGGATCTCGGTGGCGCCATGTGCGCATGCGCCGCTCGAATGCCCTGACAGGATACAGCTGATTCCATGGGACGGGCGGCTATTTAAACATGCCGGTTCTTATGATCAATCACTCCCTGACGAAGCAACAATACACAAGTGGTTTTGTGAAACGTACGTTGGAGGTTCTCTTGGGGATTAACCCCTTCTCATCTGACTAACCTGCCAGTAATTTTCCTGCAGAGGATGGTATGCATGGGGTTCCTGTGCGCATATGCCCTTACTGCTGTGATATAACTTTCATGTGATCGATGTAAAGTGTAATATATAGGTGTTCAGCGGTATTGTGCAGTGTGGGGACAGGACCTCCTTGCAGCCATCATAAATACTAGGACTCATATAGTTCCTCTTTATGTGATTAGTGTTTGTGAGGTACACACAATCATTCACATGGGCTTTTTTGCTCGCAGATAGTGCTCGGATATACATATCTCTGGCCCATTTATCCTTTTATCTGCCAGCAAGACTCTCCTGTTGAGTGTAGTGTGTACGGGGCTCCTGCTGTGCATATGCCTTTATTGCCTTGATATAATTCCTTTTTGTAAGGTGGATTTTGAGTACAATTTATAGTGCCTGGCAATATTTGGCTTTGCAGGGACAGGGCCCCTTTATAATCGCCACAAGATACTTAATGTGCCTGCTAGGGATGCATAATGATTAATGTAAGCTCTGTGGTCGTGGATCTCGTCTAGATGCACACAATTGTGGTTGTTTTGAGACTAACCAAACAAATTATTGTGCCCTGGTGTCTGGAATCCTGCTGAGGGTAATTGGATACAAAAATTAATAGTCATTTAAGATACGTTTTTGGCTTTATATAGCAGGTTTAAGCAGACCTCGGGCATAATTATTCACTGTGTAATTTTTGGGTATCTGTGTACACAATTGTGGTTGTTTGGTGTTTTTACACTAACCAAACAAACTATGGCTCTCTGGATTAAGATAAGCCCTGTGGCTCCATACAGCAGGCGTAAGTAGACCCTGGGTTTAATCATCCATTGTGCAACTGTTGGGCATCCATGTTAGCAGTTGACACACTGTGTATATTTTTGTGCATATTTGGAACTATGTGACATGATATTTAGATATCACTCCCCAGTAGATTCTTAGGACTCTCTGCATGAGTTCTTGCAGGTTATGCATGTACCTTTTAAGATCTCTCCTCTTAGCCTTACCTTGCCTACATTTTGTATATATTTGTATATGTATTTTTTCATCATGTTTCTGATATAGAAAATATATTAATAAATACGCATGGAAAATACATATTGTTTGAAGCATCTTTACTCATCTCCTCCTGTTTTTGATTTACATTCTGAGTAGCTCAGTTACACAATGCAGCGTCCCAATTAAGGGACCTATGCATTGTGGATAAAATATACTGTTGGACTATATGTATCTAAATGGTGGAAAGGGTAGTTGTTGATCGTTTTGTGCGCACCTTACCCGTCACCATTCAACGGTGGGTAGGACAGGGCGACCCAAGTACCCTGGACCAATTAGTGGGCCTGGTAGAGCGGTATGTGGCTACGCAGGACTTGATACGGGACACTGAGACTTTCCGTACCGCCCGTCGGTCCGGCCCCTCCAAGCCTAGGGCCAAGGACCCACCGCTGACACCGGTGCGGGAGTCCGCTACCGTCCCGTCTGAGGCCGCACCCTCCGTCCCTGAGGTCCGGAAGGCTATGTACCCTAAACGACAACTCGCCAAGGGGGTTTCCTTCCCTATTAGATGTTGGCGGTGCCAGCGGGTGGGACATATGGAAGCCCAGTGTCCACTCACCACGGAGCCCATGGATTGTGGGGTTACCCGGCGGGGTTCAATGTATGCTCAGGTGGTGTGTACCGCTGACCTGGTCTCCCCAGAGACTGAGCCCCACTTGTGCCAAATACAGGTGAATGGATGTCCGGTTACAGGCTTGTTGGATTCCGGAAGCTTAGTGACCCTTGTGCGATCAACCCTAAGGGCTAAAGTAAAGGCCACAGGACGTACCGTGGGGGTGGTTTGCATACATGGGGACCGCCGAGACTATCCCACGGAGATTGTCACCATCACAGCACCTTGCGGTCAGGTGCAACATGAGGTGGGACTTATTAACTCTCTTCCCTATGACGTGATCCTAGGAAGGGATCTGCCCAAATTTTGGACTTTATGGAAGGGACCTCCTAAGTCCCCTCAGATATTGGTCAGTCCGGGACCTGAGCCCTACAATCCTGAATCCGGGACGCCTGCCATAGGGGTCCCCATGATAGGGACAGAGTGTGAACCTGATAGGTCGCCCCTAGAGGTATTGGCAGGAGAGGCTGAGACGGTCGAGCCCATCCCGGACTTGGAGGCATCCCCGGATACGTTTGGGACAGCACAACTCCAGGACCCTACATTAATACATGCCCGGAATCGGGTGATAGTAATTGACGGGGTGGCACAGCTGCCCGGTGCCCAGGTAAGGTACCCCCATTTCGCTCTTAAGCAGGATTTACTCTACCGGGTAGATGAAATACGGGGCATGGGGGTAGAGCAGTTGGTGGTGCCCCAGCCGTATCACCGGCGGGTCCTCGACTTGGCTCATAAACACCTGATGAGTGGCCACCTAGGGGTCAAGAAAACGCAGGAGCGAATATTGCAAAGGTTCTATTGGCCCGGGGTCTTTGGGGAGGTTAAACAGTTCTGCGAAACCTGCCCGGAGTGTCAGCTTACCGTTTACGGTTGAACACCGGGCCGGTAGGTTGCAGGGCAACGCCGATGCCTTGTCCCGCGGCCCGTGTTTGCTGGCAGGAGTTCAACCCCGCTCGCTTGAACTGAGGGGGGGGTATGTGAGACTGTGACCGGGATTATCTATGACGGCCGGTACGTCTCGCCCCGGTTGTGCTCACTCCATGATAGAAAGTAACTCCACTCCGGGGTTAATGCTGTTTCCCTACAGGGTTAAAAGGAAACAGAAAGATGGGCGTGGTAGCTTAGTGTGTGAGGGAGTGAACACAACTCCCTGAGTTTGCTGCCGGAGAGGCCCATGTGTACTGTTGTGGACTTTTGTTTGACTATTAAACCGGATGCTGTGAACCTTGATGCCTGGATCCCGTGTCTTCTGCTGCGCAGCCGACCACGCTACCTCACAACGTGTATGTGTGAGTATGATATGTGTTTATTTACTCTCTGCTCAATTTCCTCTTCCTGTCCTAGTGACATCACATCCTTGTAAAACGCAGGGTAGTGATGAACATTATGTCCCGAAAAACGCAAAATACTGCGGGAATAACGCAATGATATGCACATAATTTGCTACCTGCGTTATTCCCTGCGGTATTTCATGATTACATTACAGTCAATGGGGTAAAATACCGCAGGTACCTGCAGAAAAGAAGTGACATGCACATTAATTCCGCAGCAGAAATTCCTCAGCAAAACCTGTTGGTGAAAAAAAAGCAGTGCGCATTTTTTTTTTACCATAGGCTTTGCTGGGGAAGGACTGCAGCAAGGTTATGAACATTTTCTGCAGCAAAACCGCGGCAAAACCGCAGCGTGCGCACAGGGCGTTATACCAGACAGGAGCCAAGAGCACACTGAGCAAACAGGAAGTATGACAGGTGAAGTTCAGACAGAGCAAGCCCAGTAAAGAAACAGAGCAATCATCAGGAACCAGGCGCATCTGTGAAGGCACCTCCCAAAATCAGTGTGGACCCCAGTGCTGAAAGACAAACTGTCAGCAAGTGTACAAGACACGCAGCTGAGTATTTTTAAATGCAAAATGCTCCGCACAGCTGAACTGTGACATTGGGTTTAAATACTCTTTCCCTGGACTTGTGCTGGTGATATTTAGTTCCTTCACAAGCTCTGGATGCAAACTGGCGACTTGCATTCATCTGTAGGATCGTTGAGGCTCTTTGCTGAACTTCTTCCTGAGGCATTTGGAGATAAGTTCTTCATGCACTTTTGTGACGCCCTGGACCAGCCAGGTAGTCATAGATAGTCCCCCGCACTACACCAGTCCCCTAACAAGGTGACAGCAGCCAACCATTTAAACCCTAGTCACCTCCCCCAGAGCTTGATGGACACACCAGTGGGTTGTGCCCAGGTGGTTGGACACGCCCACCGAGGAATTCAGATGGCCTGGGGCGGGAAAAGTAGTCAGATAAGTGGTAGAGTTCAAGGAAAGTGGAGGCAGGCCTGGGTGTCAGGTCTGCAACTCTCTGACAGGTGCTAGGGTAGGAGCCCTGGTACCTCTGGCTAGGAGGCATACGGAGGCCTCTGTCTACAGGAACCAGGAAGACGGCTCGGTTGAACTGAGGTGGACCGGGACAGGGTAGTGGCCCGCCGGTACCGACCCGGGGAACCGACTCGGAAACCGGAGCACAAAGGGGGGTACTCAGACCCTGAAGCTAGGTCCAGAAGCTACTGGGGGCTAGTTAATTAACTGATTGCGGCTAGGACTATAGGTCCTTTTGTGGCGCCCTGGACTAGCCAGGTCGTCACAGGTACTACAACATACACCCCCACCCCAATCCTTGTTGCCTCCCTCCAGGGGCTGATGTCCACACCAGGTGGGGCAGAGCCAGGTGGTTGGCCCCGCCCACTGAGGAGTTCACAGGCCTGGAGGCGGGAGAAGGGAGTCAGGGAGAAGATCAGTTAGGGAAGTTAAGGAGAGAGGAGTGAAGTAGAAGTGGAGGAGTAAACTGACCGTGTCCGGGTGTGTGGCCCGGGCACTAAGAGCAAGGTTGGCAGACGGTGGTGGCCGTCTGCAGGAGAGGCAGATCAACGCAGAACCGTAGGACCGGGGACGGGCGGTGGCCCGCCGGTACCGAACCGGAAGTGAAGCCAGCACACACAGGCAGGGCCTATGGACCCCGACCAGGCTTGGAGTCGCCATTAGAGGTCAAATCCATCAGTGACCGGAACCCCAGGGGTTTCCTAACAGCCAAGACCCGATTGAAGGCAACCGTCCGACCAGTAGAAGGAAATACAGCTACCGCCACAGCTAGAGTTCCAAGTGCCAGAGCCTGCGGGCAAAAGGGCTCCTCCGGCACATATACACTCTGGGGAGCGGGTTACTGGTGGGAATCCATCGGGACCGAACATACACAAAGGTGCAGGGAAAGGCAGCCACCACTAACCGTCCGGGAGAGACTACAGCAGCCGGCTGCGGGACCCGTCCATCCAACCGTTTGGTTTACCAGAGACTTTGCGTACATTTGTGGCTGAGTGAGTACAACCGTGCCATCCAGCACCGCACTGCGCAGTCCAGGCGACCCTGCACCTTGCCAACCCTGCCTCCCCGTCACCTCACCGGGCCCCGGGACCACCAACCCCTACCAACGGAGGGGGAAAACAACATCCCAGCTGCTCCCTACCATCGCTCCCGGGATCCCCGTCACCAGCAGCGGTGGTGCCCCAACCTCACCACAACCCGTGGGTGGCGTCACGGACTAAATCCCCAAACCAAACCACCCCTTTCACTGACGGGCGAGGAGCGCCGCTCGAGTCCCCGGATCCGGCCCACCGCTCGAGCCACCGAGCAGCAGCAGCAGCAGTGCCGGACCCGAGCGTTAGCGAGCGCAGCGCCCCGCCACCCGCGACACTTTCCCACCCAAAGTCCCGACTGAAGACAGCAGTCCAACGAGGGGGATAGAAAGCCACCGCCACCGCAGAGATCCCATGGGCCAGCGTCTGCAGGCAAAGGGCTTCTCCGACAACCACAAGCCGGGGAGCGGACTCCTGATGTTGCAGGCGTAGGTAGTCCACCATCACAAAACAGGTGCGGGAGAAAGACAGAGACCACCAACCAGGTGGGGGACCAGACTGCAGCCGACTGCGGGCACCGACCACCATCACCTTGGTTTACCAAAGACTTGTGTGTTTACTAATAGTGAGTACATCAGTGCCCTCCGGCCGCCCATCTCCCTGCACCAGCCCCCCAACGGGTCCCGGGGCCACCATCCCTACCCACAGAGGGGTTAACAACTTGCTGCGTAATATCTCCCCCGGGTGCCCCCGTAACCGCACCGGTGGTGTCCACCTTCACCACAACCCGTGGGTGGCGTCACGAGCTTAAACGCGGCTCCGGCCGTACACCTACATCCCCAAACCGCCAGCCCCTTTTTGGTCGGAGTGACCGCAGGACCCCCGGGTCCGGACACCCTCGAGCCACCCACTGAAGGTCCGGACCCAAGCGGCTCAGTAGCTGCCGAGCACGGGGGCTGCACACTTTCTTCACGTGTGTGCTCCCTGTGTGTTCTTTAGTGTTTATGTAGCACCCCTGCTGTACCAGGTGACACAAATGTAACCCGTGGAAACCCAAACCCCAGAATATCTGTGCCAGTAAGTACACCAGCACCTTCAGGCCTCATACACAACCCCGACACTATCCTGGGAGACTGCCTAGTAACAGGTAAAGTGGAGGGCACTGATTGGATGTAGCCACCCAGCCTGTAGGGAGAGACCCAGTGAGGAGGAGGGGCCAGTGGTCAGTTGGGAAGCTGGCAGGAAGTAGTTAGTTTAGTGAAGGAGGTGAAGGAGAGAGGAGTGAAGTGAAGGAGTAGAAAGAGTAACGTACTGAAAACAGACGTGCAGAGACAACGGAGAGCTGTAAAAGGAGTGAGAACTGTGGAGTACAGAACAGGACTCCAGGCACCATAGGTTATCTGTGGAAGCAGCAGGCTCCAGGAACCACGGAGGGTCTGTGGAATTTCGGAACCAAGGCTCACAAGACTCAGCACAAGGCGGGGTGCAGACCCTAGGCCAGTGGGACACTTTATGGTCAGCTGTTAACTCTGCCGGGCGAGAAGATCTCTAGGGTCCATTGCCAACCCAAAAAATCTCAAGCAGAAGCAGCAAAGATGGGACCAGGGACTGAACCCCTTAAATAGTCCAGGCTGCTGCCTGCAATAGGACTAAGACAGAAACGGAGGGGTTTCCAAGTAGCTCTAGGCCACGGGAGCCTATTAACAACAAGTGTGCACGGAGGACAGCCAACCCAGGTCAAGGCTGGCAAGGAGAACAAGAACAACATCTGGGACCGGCACCCGCGGGTTCAGGTACCACCACAGCAAAGTAAAGGCAAGTGGAAACTTGCCTGAAACTGTTGTGGACTGTGTTCTTGATCACCCCGTGCACTCAAACTAACTGTTTCTCACTAAAATCCCTATCATCCACTGTTGGGGTCCAGCCCTGCTTGCGGAGGGCCCAAAACACCTAAGCTGCACAACTCCATCAGCCCCAGCAGAACTTTGTAGCGGTGGCTTCAAATAACATGGCCGCACACCGCAAGTGGCGTAGTCGACAAAAACTTTTTTATTTTCTTTTATTTAACCTTTTTTTATTTGGGACTGACCCCCGGGGTCACGAAACCGGGCATCAGCAGCAACCACATCTCCCCTGAGTGTCACCCATGCCTGGGACCGAGTACCCCACAGCCCTGGGGCGTCACACCCGAAAACTTGGCGTATTCGACAGGATTCTGATTAGACCCCTAAAACCGGGTGACAAGCGCGCCTTACAAACTGAGCTGTGTTTAAAATGTTTGAATTGTCGCCATTTTAGACTGTAAAAATAACTGCGCAACAAGCTGCAAAGAACACAAAACCAAAGACCCCAGCCCCTGGGAGTGTCTGAACTCTGTAAAGTGAAACTAATGCAGGGACACCGGAACCCTGCTGCAGAAAGTTTCTGGTAGGCAGAGCTGCAACATGGCTGCCCCAGAGGACAGAGCGCCAGACCTTCCCGAAGTGGGGACTGCAGACTGATAGGAGCGGGAATTGGACTTGCTGTGCATACAGATGCGGGCCCAGCTCCTGTGCCAGATGGCCGAGTGGAGAAAGGAGATGCGGAGGATGGTAGCGGCAGTGCGGGCCCAAGCAAAGCATGAGGAGCGGTGCCAGGAGCAGGTAGGAACAAAATCCTCCCTGGCCCCATCGGCTCCCCCGGTCGCGGAACTCGTACCTTCCCAGGCCGCTGACCAGGCCGCGATACCACCTCCATCCCAAGTTGCTTGCAGGCCTGCTCCACCGCCACCATTCCCGGACGATGTGCAGGCCGCACCGCCTCCTTTCCTGCAGCGGAACCTGTACAAATCCCGGTTACCGACCAGAAGGCGTCGCCAGTTCTTTCCCCCGGCCAGACTGAACCCGGCTGCATCCCGTTCTCTGGAGGAGAAGGCCCAAGCCATCCCGTCTTTGGAGCTCCACCTGATCAGGTTGCACCACCTCCATGCCCGTCCGCGGAACCGGCCGTGCTGCCTGAACAGTAAGCAGCGGAGTACCCAGAGGCTTGCCAGTCCAACCGGGAGTGGGGAAAGATACGACCAGCCCCCACAGTGGTCCAGGCCTCTAAGCTAAACGCCACAGTTTCGGAGGAGCTCCATGCAGCATGAAAGGCCACGATCTGCCAGTTGGCCCGGGAGCGAGAGGAGCGTGAGGCACGGGAGGTGCAAGTGCGGGCCCGTAACCTCGGTGAAAAGAAGAGTCTGCGGGGGGCTAGCTGGAAAGACCGCGGAGTCCGGTACCAGGGTGTGGTGGACGAATTTAACCACAAGAAGGGGTGGGGCTTTATCACTGACCTCGGGTTGCAGGCTGGAGTGTTTGTGACCTGGCGAGATGTGATGGCCCACCTCCCGAAGGGACACCCTGGTCGGGAGTTGCACCCAGGTGACATAGTTACCTACACCCGGCATCATGGAGAGCGGGGCTGGTACGCCCTGGATGTGGAAGTGCGTCCAGCAGGGGGCGCAGCATTTAGTAAGGTTGACGAAGAGGTCATCCCACCCTTTCCCTATCTAGGGCCCAGCTCTAGGGTCAGGTATACGACTTGGACTTGGTGCATAGGTGCGGAGTCTATCTAGGGTGGTGAGGGACCCAAGAGGCCAGCGGTAGGTTTGGTCAGGGGTCACCATTTCCCCCTTCCATAGATGCAGGGTTTCCCTTCTCTTTCGCCAATCGCTTGGTACTGTCCCATAAATAGAGTGACAATATCTTCAGTACTAGTGACTCTAGTTGGCAAGCTGTGTGGTCTTGCCTCTGCAGGAGAATATTACACTTCATTTTTCTGCACTTTACTGGCTGCAGAATGAGTTAACTCATAATCCATCATTAAATTCTTTCAAAGGTAATGTATTTCATTTATATGTCTTTTTCTGAGATTCTCTAAGCTGATTTATGACCACATCAAAGTTCAGCTCAACTCTGATGTGGTCTCTGGTCATAAAAAAAAGTATTTTTGTCCTATAGTTTTATGGCTTGGTAGTGGTCACTCCTGAGAGTCAGTGATAAACTAGTAGTGGCTCACAGTGTGGCCCTATGGGATCAGTCTAGTGGAATAATGTTGTGTTATAGCATTCAGGTGGGCAGGGAATGTAGGACCACCAAATGTTCCATCCACTGGCACAAGCTCGCTCTACTGTGTTGCTTGATAAAACAGTTGCCTTGCAAGAGGCATAGGATCCGATTTATTATTGCATTTCTGCCTTTTTTTTGTTTAGTTTTTGGTGTTCTCCTGTTTTCTTTAAATTTGCACCTAATTCTTCTTGTAATTTGCCCCATTTTCAAATTCTATTTTATACGTTTGCCTGAGAGTTAAAGGATTCCAAGGATTCCAGATATTTTCTCCTTTTTCATCATTTGAAAATTTCAAAAAACGATACTCCAGTCTGATCTAAAAAGTCACATACTGTAGAAGGTTAAAGACCATTTTTTACTTTGGGCAAAATATATGAACTGCACTTAGCATTTTGAAGAATTTGGTGCAAAAAATGGCAAGAAATGATACAAGATAAAAAAGAAAAGTGACTTAAAAGACCGGAAAATGATGAATTAAGGCTTTAGTATTCATGACGAGTTTTACAACTGCAGTTGACATTATTGGTGAGAAGAACACCTTGTTGAGAGTCACCATTAGGGCGCAGGCACAGCCGGGTTTCACTGACGATGACCTCATTGCAATGCTCGGACTGGCGGGTGGCTCCCCTGACCAGAGCTTGAAAGCTGCATAGAAATACATGCTGCCATGCTCGGGTCAGGAGTGCCACCTGTCAATTCGAGCAAGGCAATGCGATTGTCGTCCCTGTTATATGTCTGTGTGACTGCTCCCTAAAACTTTGTGTCTCCAAAATAAAGTGTCAGATGGAATTTGTATCAGTGCCTAATTATGTTGGAGTTCATTGTCCCCTTCCATCCCCTCTTCAGTACATGATCATACTGTCACCCTAGGTATGGGGAAGTACCAAGCAAAAGGCAAAAATCTAAGTTTCAGTTTTTGTTTTGTTTTTGTGGTTGATGATAATGTCACGCTAGGTACGGGAAAGTACCAGACGAATGGCGAAAGGGAGGGGAAGGGAAACCCTGTGTCTAGGGAAGGGGGAGATGGTGATCACTGACCAAGCCTTCCATTGGGCCATGGCTTTCCTCACCATCCTACATAGCTTTCATACCTAACCATACCTGCCCTGACTGACCCTGAAGTAGGCCCTAGGTAGGGAACAGATGGGAGGAGCGCTTAGTCAACCCACTAAGCTCTAAAGAACACACAAGAATAACACACAGGGGAAAAGTAAACAAATAACGTATCTCCAGATGACTCAGGTAGAGGAGCTGCAACAGCAACAAAGATCTCCAGATGAATACAAGCCGACTGCTTGCACTGAAGACTTGTTAACACTAGAAGTCCCAGACAGGGGTCATTTAAAATTTCTACCTTTGGAACCCAGAGACGAGTCGAATGACCTGTAGGATTTTAGCTAACATCCTATAATCACCGTCTTTTGTTCTGTAATTAAGGCCATTACTGTCGCACCACAAGAGGTTGTTGTTTTCCATTGAGTTTAGCCATTTAGTTTCTAGTTAGTTCTATTCAGTTTGGACTAAGGGTCATTTGACCCTCTTTTGGGACTTCAGGGGGGAGCTCAAAATTTCTGGGACTTCTAGTGTTAAGGGTATTAGACCTATCACCAGCACAGGGTAAGGGGGAATGAGGGTATATAAAGACACCAAGGGAAGTGCTGATAAAAAGCAGCTGAAAGGGGGAGGAACTCTGCAGGGTTCTAAAGGGAAAGGGATGAAAAGCAAGCAGAGGAGATACATAGGATACAAAATACACCAAGCAGGAATATTAGAAGGTCAGGGAGCAGTTTGTGCAGCAAAAAGCAGTGACCTTCTATAGCTGGACACTACAGGACTGTCTGTCATGCATAATACACCAGTAACAGTACCCCCCCCCCTTCTACAGGAGGTCTTCGGACACTCCGGACCAGGCTTATCCAGATGTGCAGCTTGAAATAAACTAACCAACCTTGTGATATTCACATCCGATGCTGGGACCTTCATCCTCTCCTCCGGTCCATAACCCTCCAGTACACCAAGTATTGAACGGAACGATGTAGAAAACAATCTTAGCTATTTGAACTCTAAATTGCCATCAACTATGACTGGGTCGTCGGCAAGGGAGATGGCTCCTAGGGTACCACATATTTCTTGAGCAGAGACCTGTGGAACACAGTGTGGATCCTAAGAACCTGAGGTAAGTGCTGATGAAAAACAGCTGAAAGGGTGAGGAACTCCATAGGGACCTAAAGGGAAAGGAATGAAAACCAAGAAGAGGAGATACATAGGATGCCAATAGCGGTAATAATAGAAGTTCAGGGAGCAGTTTGTACAGCCGAACGCTCTGACCTTCTATAGCCAGACACCATAGGACTGTCTGTTACACATGATACATCCATGACACATAAGAGTCTTTCAGTGATATAGGTGCTCCAGATTGGGCACTTCACAATGTCCATACATATTATTGGGTAATATGGACAGGGATGGTGCCTGTCATGGTTCGCCTCCCTGTCCACATGGCTAGGGGGCGGAGCCTTATCTCGAGCCTCACTTCCAGACCCTGGATGCCTTAAAAGCTGGCCTTTCCAGTGAATCAGTGCAGGCTATAAGCTTAGCACTGCTTTGCCTGTGATTGCTGGTCCTGTGAGTGATATCCTGATCTGTCTGTTCCTGTGCCCCCGTGCCCTTGTCTGTGTTCTGTCCCCTGGTCGTCCTTCCTGTCCTCTGTCCCCTCTCCTATTTCCCCACTCGGTTGCTTCCTACGGTACTGACCTTGGCCTGACTTTGACTCTGCTTTTGCTCGTCCCTCCGGTCCTGCTTCTGCCCGTATGGTGTTTGACCCAGCCTGTGTGACTATTCCTTGCATGCTCTGCAGTTCTGTCTCTCAGCTGTGCTTTGAGGTAATGCATGAGAACGCAGTGAATTCACTTCCTGGTTCTCATTGCTCTGTGTAGTGTATTATGCTACAGAGCTCTGGCTCCCCCTGGTGGCAGCATTACAGTGCCTATACCCCAATGCAAGTTATATGGACAGTAATGGTTCCTATACCATAATAGGGCAAATTAACAGTGATGGTCCCTATACCACAATATAAGTCGTATGGACAGGGTTGATACTTAAGGGTACTTTACACGCTGCGACATCGCTAGCGATCTCGTTAGCGATGTAACACACTAGATCGCACATAAGATTTGCCGAGATCGCACATGTGACAGGCGGTACAAAAAGGACCTATGTACGATCTCGGCAAATCTTATCTGCGATCTGGTGTGTCACATCGCTAACGAGATCACTAGCGATGTCGCAGCGTTTAAAGCACCCTTTAGACTCCAATATGAGTTGTATCAACAGGTATCGTGAAAGTACTATTATAGGACAAATGGACAGGGTTGGTTCCTATACCATTATAGTACATACAGACAGGGATTATTGCAATATTGTCCCACAGAGGTAAACTACCTTCAGCACTGCTACATGTGTATACCATGTGATATAATAGCCCAATCTATGTATGTTTTCTGAGCTAAAGGATCACTGAGGCATAATATATTTACACATCTCTTTGCTATCAGAATTTACATGGTACAGTAACTATGTAAAAAAATAAATAGTTTATATAAAGCCTAGTCACATAATATCTGGAGGTATTCACCCATTTTATTTTCAGTGCATCTTTTATTTTCAGCTATGTGCACTTACTATTATAATGCAAGGCAAGAAGCAACACGTCCATTGGGAGTGTGATCGCTATTCATAATGCCAGAGGAATTTAGCCACGTAAGTTGCTTTTGACCATTAGCCAAAAGGTAGAGAACTAGTAATACAAGGAGTATTCTGCTGAACAGCCCATGTAAAGATTCAAGGTTTTTAATTTGCACAACTAGCTTTTAAGGCATGCATCAAAGGGCGTTCCCCTTGAGAGTGGTGCAAAGCTTTTGTTCACCAGCAATAATCCTACCAGGGCTGTGAATCACACTATATGCAGTTACAAAAAGGAGACAGTTACACCCTGGAGTGCTAAGATATGTGTAACAATGAATATAGCTATATAGACATGCATTACTGCTATGAAAAACATGTAAAAATTGAGATACTTAGCACACAAAAATGGCCAGTTTTATGTGAGACCAACAGCCAACGGCAAGTCGAGTAGGTAGGGATCAACAAAAATGATATCACCTTGCTGCTGGCTGTTGGGCTCACATAAAATCTGGCCATTTTTGTGTGCTAAGTCTATAGTCTCATATTCATTGTTACACCTATCTTAGCACTACAGAGTACCACTGTCTCTTTTTTTTTTTTTTTACTATGTTTCATGCTCAATATGCACCTGTTCAGATTAGAAAGGTAGCATGTGCCATGAGTCTTTTTCTTTGGCTGTATGCAGTTAGTCGCCCGAAGTCACATTCCTCCTGCAGTGCCACTGTAGATGACTGGTAATCTACTCTCTATAAGAGCCGATCCTCGCTATATGCCATTTGTGGGGTTGCATCAGAAACTAGTATGGAAACGGCTCTACACCTCTATGGATCCTCATGGTTGCTACACCACTGCTATTCATGGATGACTATACACAGCTTAAAATGTGCCATGAGCCCATTAAACTGTTTTTTTTTTTTATTACACCAATATTAAAAGTATTTTCTCAAAATTTAGCTTCAGGAGCACAGCCCTCCTCTGCCTTCCAATAATAATAAGGATAACGTTTGGAACACCATTCTAAGTCTGAACTGGGTGCAAAAACCTAAAAAAACTTAAAAAAACATCACTATGGGGAGATAAGGTATGCACACCAGTGACTATGTAAGGGGAATACATGGAATAGCAGAAACTGCAGTGTGAATACTGACTTGAAAAATCCAATAGCTACATGTAAGAGTGAAAATGTGAAAAATGGAATCTGCATTACTGCCATGAACATATGAATCAAGAGAAATTTAGCTACTGAATTGATCAATGCAATAGAGCCCCAACACTACGCCAAAGTATTTCTCTGTTCATGGCAGTAATGCAGATTCCATTTTTCACATTTTCACTCTTACATATAGCTATTGGATTTTTCAAGTCAGTATTCACACAGCAGTTTCTGCTATTTCATGTATTCCCCTTACATAGTCACTGGTGTGCATACCAAACTCCTCTGCCTTCCAGCTTCCTGCTTGTTGTTGGAAGGTTTAGTGCTACCAATTGACAGTTCAGACCAGTGGCATGGCTGCTCTAGACAGACAGCTTTGCCTCTGCAGCATTTTAAAGGGGTTGTCCACTAATAGGACAGCCCCTTCTTATTCCACATGTTTGGTTCAGGTAAAATAATAAAGACTATACTCACCTCCCGTACCGGTGCCGTTCCAGAAGTGCCACAGCTCTTGGTGTCGGGGCACATGTGGAGTTGTGATGTCACTTCCTGATGATTAATTTGTGTAATCCAAAGGTGGGGAGAAGGAAGCCTGCGCTGACTGGATGAGGGGCTCCTGTGTCATCACAACCCCACGTGAGTCCCCACAGTGCTTGAATGGTGCCGGTACGGGAGGAGAATATAGGTTTATTTTTTTTACCTGGGTCAAACGTTGAATCAGAAGGGGTTGTCTTAGTAGTGGACAACCCTTTTAAAAGTGCCCAGTGCAGCAGTCAAACCCCCCAGCGATTAAGAAGTTATCTCCCATGCCACAGATGGTAGATAACTTCCAAACTTGAGAATACCTTTTTAATACAAATGTAGATATAAATGGGACTTATGTGAGGAGATGGAAACCGCAAGTCCAAGAGTCAACCCCACTTTCCCACTAGGTATGGGACGTACCAACCGCACGGTGAAAGGGAAGGGAAAACCTGTGTCTAGAGAAAGGGAAGATGGTGACCTACAGCTGGTACCTGGGGTCCCTCACCACCCTAGATAGGTTCCGCACCTATGCGCCAATCCGGATACCTGACTCTAGGTATCCAGAGAAACAAGGAAAAAGTCTCACCCGTAGTCCAATTTCAGTGCTTTAATGTGCTAATACACAATTAAAAACATATAGGGAGAAAGAGTCCCGACGTCTAACGCGTTTCAGTGGGAAACCACCTTAGGCTGCTTTCACACATCCGGTTTTTGCAGTGCGGCTCAATCCGGCTGTGAAGCCTATGCAACGGATGCGGTGAAAACACCGCATCCTTTGCATAAGTTTTTTACATGCGGCCGGTCCGTTTTTTACCGCTTGCGGCATGCTACTGAGCATGCGCAGTGGCAAAAACCGCATGCAGCGGCCGGATGCGTTTTTTTCCGCATCGCGCCGCATCCGGCATCCATAGGGATGCATTGGTAAAAGCGCCGCATCGGCCGGATGCGGCGCGATGCGGTTTTTTTTTGCCGGAGCAAAAAACGTGCCAGGGAACGTTCCATCCGGCCGCCGCATCGGCTAAATCTGCCGCATGCGGCAAAAACCGGACCGAACGCAAGCCCATGCGGCACAATGCGGCACTAATTAAAGTCTATGCAGGAAAAACGCAACCGGCAGAAAAAAAAAACGGTTGCGGTTTTCCTGCAAAGTGCCGGATTGTGCCGCATTGCAAAAGCCGGATGTGTGAAAGCAGCCTTACTCATAGGCTTGTAAACCAAATAATGAATACAACATATATAGAGAATGTGAACACACACAGACAAATTAGCAATCAATTACATATAGAAAACACTGTTGCAATCAGAAAGACACAGAAATGCAAGCAGGCAAATTGAAGTCTATACATAAGATCTAGAATGTTCATACAAACAGTTAATGCAAAGAAAGATTTTTTTATTCCCAAAGATATCATAAAAATTGTATCGAAAAATGTTTTATTTGCGTATATAGATGTCATGAAAATCAACACATTGCCCCCAACCGCAAGGAAGCATACAACACAATACATATTCCGCAAAAGGAAAAAAAATTCCCAAAAACTCAAAAACAACAATTTCTTAGGCAAAATGTGATGTATTCTTTTCTCTAGGCCTCCTAGAGCAATGTGTAGACCACGTCCAAAGATGTTAGACATCTGCTTCCAGAGGGGTCAAGGAGATATATCTATGGAGAAATGAAAAGCACAACATGGTATGAAGAGAAAAATGAAGATCTCAAAGCAAAGAGCAAAGATAAATCAAGGGATAGATGACGAACAAACGTACTTTGTAACTCCAAAAGTTACATAGTAACTTTTCATTTCTCCATAGATATCTTTGCGCATGTGAAGCCGACAAGCAAACACCAGGATGAGAAGGCGGTGAGAATGGTAAGCGCACATGCGCAGGATCCTGAAGGAGCACGCGTGACGTCGCTCATGTAAATCCATGATATCACGTCCACAGGGGCATGATACCATGGAAAGCATGCAAACGCCCACAGGGCGATGCGACACCCATGGGGTTAGAGACCCTGCTCATTTACATAGGGAATATGTAAGTAATAAAACGTATTTTATTACTTTCATATTACACATTATTACAACACAGGGATGAGTAGGAAGGGGTTACTAGGCCACACAACACCCTGCTTGTAGGTTATCATGCTTTTTTGACCTGATAGGTTCCCTTTAAAGCACTAAAATTGCACTATGGGTGAGACTTTTTCCTTGTTTTTCTGCATGTCTATCTGGTGTTGCCAGCCATCCGGTCTCACCTGGGGATCAAAAGGTAAGCCAAGCCCTTTTTCTTTTTTTCATTGACTGACTCTAGGTATCCCTAGTGCTGGACCCTAAATAGGGAATGGGTGGGATGAGCTCTTCGTCGACCTCACTAAACACTAAAGGAAGACACAAGGAGGAGACACAGGTGAAAAAGCATGAACTACTTCCACAGATGACACAGGCAGGAGTTCCAAGCTTCAGCAATGATACTACAGATGAGAGTGTGACGCCCTGGCAAAACCAGGTAGTCACAAAAGAGTTAATCCTCCTTGGCACCAACACAGTCCCCACACAGATATATACCAGCCAATAGGCCCTACTCACCCCCTCCCCAGGAAAATGGGAGGGATCGAGAAGAGCTTAGGAAGTGCAGAGATGAGTTAAGTTTCAGTTTTTCAGTTTATGCTGTAGTCAGTGAAAAGCTGACAGGAGGGAGTTGGAGCTCCCTTGAGAAGGTGGTAGTCGGGGTTGGAGCCCTGGACTACCGGACTAGGTGGCAGTGAGGGCCACAGGTACGGAGATCCGGTCGCGGGGAACCTGAGGCCGACCGGGACAGGGTTGTAGCCCGCCGGTGCCGAGAGAGGGGATCCAGTCCGGAGGCCGTTCAAGCGGACTAGTCCAGACAAGAAATAGACAGACAGAGAGTGTGGAAGAACGGGCCCCTGGCTGTATATCTGGGTGTGGGACCCGAAGACACCTGCCAAAGGTGACTGGCCATTGGCAATTTGGTTAACAATACAGACTGTGTGCGGTTACTGACCATCCACATCATCAGCAGCTCATACAGCACCACGACATCCGAACTGTGAGTTTCCTGCTCCCTGCAATCCCTCACCATTCTCTGGGCCCCGGGACTACACCTCCCCTACCCGTGGAGGGGATCCCATCTTGCTGCCCCGCTCCATCAGCCCCGGGAGCCCCATCACCAGGCAGCGGCGGTGTCACCATCCCTCACCGCAACCCACGGGTGGCGTCACCGACAAAGACTCTATCCCCTGTAAATAACCCCTTTTCACTCGTGGGCGATGGACGGCTGCGCGAGCCCCGGATCTGGCTGCCACCGACCGGATCTGAGTGCCTCAAGCAGCCCCCCGGTTGTGATCTGTCCCCCGCCCGAGAGGGGTTGTAAGCAGCCCCCCTGCTTGCAACCAGAGCTAGAATAAACTGAATAATATCACCAGCACCAGTCCAAGGGAGATGAGAGTATTTAAGCACCAAGAGAATACTTATGATCAGCAGCTGGGTGGAAGGCAGCTCCTGCTGGGTCCAAAAGGGAAGAGATGAAAATCCAGCAGGAAAGCTACCTATACCAATGAATGCTGACAGCAGGAACAATAGAAAGGGATATATCCACAGGTACGTCCGCAGGTTTCCCGCAGCTGTTCCCCGGAATCCGCAGCTATCCATTGCTGCGGGATTTCAGCGAAATATCTCTGCTAAACCTGCGGACATTTGTGCGACTAACCTGCGGAAGTCCCAGCCTCTATCTCCATAGTGGAGGGCCGGGAATTCCGCAGCTAATGTTATATGCAGCTGCAGGACATCCGCAGCATATTCCGCAGCCGCACATACCGCAGCATGAACACAGACACTCCTCATGTCCCATAGGATAACATGGGGAGTGTCTGTACTTGCTAAAACCTGCGAATTTATCTAGAAAATCCAGATAAATCTGCAGGTTTTCCCGTGGCAAAATCCACGGGTATATTGTCCTGTGGGCACATAGCCTTACACTTCTCAACTTCAAATCACTTGCAACATCACTGAGACTGTGCGTACACGGTGCATTTTTTAATGCGTTTTTGAGTGCAGTTTTGTCGCAAAACTCCATGAAAATCCTTGTACGAGCAAAGTCAATGAGAATACTCAAGTTTTGTGCACATGTTGCTTTTTAACCTCTTGCAGATTTGATGCAGAAATAGCTTCGCAGACTGTCAATTCTTTCAGCGTTTCTGCAGGGTTTTTCCACCCCAGAATGCATAGAAAACGCATGCAAAAAACACACGGAAAAAGCATCAAAACCGTGAGTCAAAAATGCAAAATTGGTGCAAAAATGTCTGCAACTAAATACTCAGCGTGCGCACAGAGCCTAATGCTGAAACTTTGTGTGACTTGTAAGGGGAAGAGCTAAGCAGCAAATAAAGGAAGAAAAGGCAGGAAGGAAACATGGGTGGTAAATGCAGCTGATAATATTACTGTATAGGGAGGCCGCACATTGTATTACAGGGGGAGGCGAGCACAGACAGGTAGATCCTGGGAATAGGTGGCCACAGGGACAGGGTGACTGGAGGATGAGGGAGGGAGCCTGCGGTGATGGCACAGGCTGACAGGAGGAGGTGCGAGCTCTGAACACTGCACAGTTTGTCACTATGAGTCTATGTTTCCTGCTGTCCTAGTCTGAAGATGTGGAGAGACTGAGCGAGGACCCTGGAGCTACCGGCTGAGTCCTGACCATCACCTCTGCTGAACAGGTATGGGGGCACCGGGGCGGGGTGTGCACCTGCAGGACTAGGCGAGAAGTCGCCCTTATGGGCGCAATACTTCGGGGCACTCTATGAGGAGTCCGCCATAAATGACTTGTAATGTTGGGTGTAAATTCATTGGGGTCCCCATGTATAGTGGATAAAGACAGAAGGGGGCCCCTGTGCAAGAACTTCATAAGGGGCCAAAATGCACAATCCTACCTGCTTTGGAGGTAAAAATGGCCCCCTTACTACTTGGGCCCCTGTATGACCACACAGGTTGCACCAATGATGTGTCCGCCCCTATATAGGTCAGACTAAAGAGTTGCTATAAAGACCTCCATCATGCCCAGCACCATAATTGTATTGGGCAGCAGAGGACCCCTGTGTAAGAGCAGTATTTGGGCCCCATAGCTCATTATACAGCACCAGAGGCAAAGACATCATTGGTGCAACCTGACGGCTGCATCGGGGTCCAGGAGGTCTGGACCCCATTTCTCTCCCTCCAAAGCAGGTGAGATTGTTTATTTTTATTAGTTCTTGGGCTACAAAGGGCCCATATAGTGTTCTTACACAGGGGCCCATATAGTGTTCTTGCACAGGGACCCATATAGTGTTCTTGCACAGGGACCCATATAGTGTTCTTGCACAGGGACCCATATAGTGTTCTTGCACAGGGACCCATATAGTGTTCTTGCATAGGGACCCATATAGTGTTCTTGCATAGGGACCCATATAGTGTTCTTCCACAGAGGCCCATATAGTGTTCTTGCACAGGGACCCATATAGTGTTCTTGCATAGGGACCCATATAGTGTTCTTGCACAGAGGCCCATATAGTGTTCTTGCACAGGGACCCATATAGTGTTCTTGCACAGGGACCCATATAGTGTTCTTGCACAGGGACCCATATAGTGTTCTTGCACAGGGACCCATATAGTGTTCTTGCACAGGGACCCATATAGTGTTCTTGCACAGGGACCCATATAGTGTTCTTGCACAGGGGCCCATATCGTGTTCTTGCACAGGGGCCCATATCGTGTTCTTGCACAGGGGCCCATATAGTGTTCTTGCACAGGGACCCATATAGTGTTCTTGCACAGCGGCCCATATAGTGTTCTTGCACAGGGACCCATATAGTGTTCTTGCACAGGGGCCCATATAGTGTTCTTGCACAGGGACCCATATAGTGTTCTTGCACAGGGACCCATATAGTGTTCTTGCACAGGGACCCATATAGTGTTCTTGCTCGGGGGCCCATGTAGTGTTCTTGCACAGGGGGCTCTTTTGTCTGTGTCCTTGTGCAGTATGTGCCTCTAACACACATTGCCAGTAACTGTAAGACGTTTTCCTGCAGTATAAAGGATGGATATTCCAATTCCAGGTGTGGTGAGTGCAGGGCATTCTGCGCTCTGTCGATCTGAGGGGCTCACATTGTATAGTGGATACTGAATTCTATGTGGGATAAGTTAATACTTGTCTGCTTGGGAAAGAAATAGTAATGATGCTGACAATGTGGAAACTGATGGGGTGAGGTATGGGTTAATACACGCTGACATTCCTGCTCTCTGATGTGTTTTTATGATTAGTGTATTCACAAAGGGGCATTGATAGAATGTATGACAGGCTGATAAGCAAGAGTCACATTCATTCTATTATCTATCCCTCTATCTATCTATCTTATTATCTCTCTATCTATCCCTCTATTTATCCCTGTATCTAATGGGGGGGGGGGTCACATTTAGGACCCAGCACAATAAGATTGCTGTGACGTGGCTGCTGGGCAGGTATTAAATTGGCCATTCTAATATGCCAAACACTTCAAAAACCTTTTTTTCTAGATTGCTATTAGTATTTTAAATCTTTTGCCATTATAGTGTGTGATTGTTTTTCTTTCTATACATATTATGCATTATGAACAGATATGCACCTGTTCACATTACTGGAAGTGCTGCCAGTCTTCTCTTTGTTTGTTATATCCCTCTATCTATCCCTATCTATCCCTCTATCTATCTCTATATCTCTACTATCCCTCTATCTATCCCTCTATCTATATCTCTGTCTATCCCTCTATCTATCTAATCTATCTGTCTATCCCTCTATCTATCCCTCTATCTATTTATTTATCTATCTATCCATCCATCTATATCTCTATCTATTCATCTATCTTTCCCTCTATCTATCTAAGTATCTATCTACTCCTCTATCTATCTATCTAGCCATGTATCTATCTATCTATCCTTTTATCTATCTATCTATCTATCCCTCTATCTATCCCTCTATCTATTTCTCTATCTCTCCATCTATCTATTCATCTATCTATCTATCTATCTATCGTGTATCTATCATTCTATCTACTATCTGTCAAGCTATCTATCAATGTATCATCTTCTACACATGAGCAAACTAATTCGAGGACCCAGGTCCAACTGTCCAGTCAGAATTTTATGGTAGCTTGAGTCCTGTGAGCCTCTAAAGCGGGCTTTACACGCTACAATAAATCTAACCATGTGTCGGCGGGGTCACGTCATAAGTGACGCACATCCGGCATCGTTATTGGTGTTGTAGCGATAAAACCTACGTGCGATTGCGATTGTACGAAAACACGTTGATCGCATACACGTCGTTCAAATTCTAAAAATTGAAAGTCGGGTTGTTCAATGTTCCCGAGGCAGCACACATTGCAGTGTGTGACACCCCGGGAACGATGAACAGATCTTACCTACGTCCTGCGGCTCCTGCTGGCAATGCGGAAGGAAGGAGGTGGGCGGGATGTTTACGTCCCTCTCATCTCCGCCCCTCCGCTTCTATTGGCCGGCTGCTGTGTGACGTCGCTGTGACGCCAAACGTCCCTCCCCCTTCAGGAATTAAATGTTCGCCGCCCACAGCGAGGTCGTATGGAAGGTAAGTACGTGTGACGGGGGTTAATCGTTTGTGCGACACGGGCAACAAATTGAACGTGCCGCACATACGATGGGGGCGTGTGCGATCGCATATGAGATCGCATGTGTAATTGTAAAGTGTAAAGCAGGCTTTACACTTACTGGAATCTACAGAAGAGAATTTATTCATATCCATCTATCCATCCATCACACGCTGTAATGAAAACTAATAAAGACTAATATAAAAACATTTAGAAGTGTTTGCATATTAGAATGGCCATTGTAATACCTGTCCAGCAGCCACGTCACAGCAACCTCCATTGCTGGGTCCTACTCTATATAATCTGATCTCTTATGTAGGTTTTTAGGAGCCCAGACAGATGCAGTATAGAGTAGGACCCAGCAATGGAGGTTACCTTGACGTGGCTGCTGGGCAGGTATTACAATGGCCATTCTAATATGACAAACACCTCTAAATGTTTTTATATTAGTTTTTTTATTAGTTTGCCATTACAGTGTGCAACTGTTTTTCTTTTAGTTATATTATGCATTATGAACAGATACACATCTAGTGGGAGTGCTGCTAGTCTTCTCTTTTTTTGTTGTCCATCTATACATCTACCTATCTATATCTATTTATCGATCTGTGATAGATGAGTATTTTGAGATCGGACCCTTCCTGTCCTTCACGTATTATTAGTACCACGTGACTAAGTTATTCTTTCTGCCATGCAGACTGGTATTGCACATATCTGGCACTAGGCCTTGATTGTTCTGACTTGTCCTCTTCTTGTATATTTGTATTATTACCTTCCTACTGCCATATTCCCTTAGGAGCTTTTTCACTGTGTGTGACTGTGATACATTGTTGCCTCCTGTGTTGTATTCCTGAGTTCTGGTGCCAGCCGTTGGTTATCTACTTTTTATCCTCAACATGTTTTTTATCCTTTTTGTATTTCCACTAAAACTTTTTACTTTTATCTACATGAATTTCTATGTACAATTTTTTTTGTCACTCGATTTCGTTGACATTTTGTATGAAAACCATCTATGACATTCCATGTTCACAAGCAGGTAGTTGTATTACTGACCCTAATGCTTACCTGGGTGGGCTACATTGTGCTCTATGTGATAGATGAGTAAAGCTGTTCATGGTTCGATCTTATCCCAATATGTAGCAGTTGTAAGAATAATAATATTAGCAATACAGTGGAACCTCGCTTAACGAGTAACCCAGTTAGCGAGTATTTCGCCTAACGAGCAAAGCTTTCTGTAAATTTGTAACTTGGTTTAAGAGAAAGCTTTGCTGTACGAGCAAAATACTCACCGCACACACTTCCGGTTCCGTACATCCACCGCGCTCTAAACCGCTCTTGCAGTCCACACAAACACACACAAGCACGCACAAACAAACACGCACGCACACACACATATTATGCTCACCTTACCTTCCGATCCCTCGCCGGCTTCCTGGAACTTGCATGTATCGGGTAACCAAGGAGACCGACGCCGGACCTTCAGCTCCCAGCACGCTGACGTCAAAGGCAGGAGCCGCTTGACTCTGATTGGCCAGCGTGCTGCCTTTGAGTAGCGGCTGACAGGGGAAGGTCCTCCCCCCACAGGATGTGCATCTGGTAACCATCGCGACGAGGGAGGAACTTCCCCTATCAGGCGCTACTCAAAGGCAGCACGCTGGCTAATCAGAGGCAAGCGGCTCCTGCCTTTGACGTCAGCGCGCTGAGTGCAGAAGGTCCGGCATCGGTCGCCTTGGTTACCCGATACACATCTTGTACGGGCGGACTGCAAGTTCCAGGAGACCGGCGATGGAACGGAAGGTAAGGTGAGCATAATACATATATGTATGTACGCGTTTGTGCGTGTTTGTGCGTGTTTGTACGTGTTTGTACGTATTTGTATGTGTGTGGAATGGCACAATAGGGCACCAGGATGGGATATTTAACAAGTTGTGGAAGGAATTGTCTGCATTGCAATGATTTCCTATGGGAAATCTTGCTTTGTTGAACTAGTAACTTGGTTAACAAGCACAGTCCCAGAACGGATTGTTCTCGTAAACCAAGGTTCCACTGTACCTTCAATTAGAAATGTATAGTTCTCCAAAGGTTCTCTATAGGGTTGAGCTCAGGGGAAGATGGTGGTCACACCATGAGTTTATCTCCTTTTATGCCCATAGCAGCCAATGACACAGAGGTATTCTTTGCAGCATGACATGGTGCATTGTCATGCATGAAAATGATTTTGCACCTGAAGGCACGCTTTTTGTACCATGGAAGAAAGTTGTCAGTCAGAAACTCTATATACTTTACAGAGGTCATTTTCACACCTTCAAGAACCCTAAAGGGGCCTACCAAATGTCTCCCCATGATTCTGGCCCAAAATATGACTCCTCCACCTCCTTGCTGACGTTGCAGCCTTGTTTTGACATGGTGGTCATCCACCAACCATCCACTACTCCATCCATCTGGACCATCCAGGGTTTCTCGACACTCATCAGTAAACAAGACTATTTGAAAATTAGTCTTCATGTATGTCTGGGCCCACTGCTACAGTTTCTGCTTGTGAGCACTGGTTAGGGGTGGCCGAATAGTAGGTTTATGCACCACAGAAAGCCTTTGATGGATCCTACACCTTGAGGTTCGAGGGACTCTAGAGGCACCAGCAGCTTCAAATACCCGTTTGCTGGTTTGTAATGGCTTTTTAGCATCTGCTCTCTTAATCCGATGGACTTGCCTGGCAGAAACCTTCCTCATTCTGCCTTTATCAGCACGAACACGTATGTGCTCAGAATCAGCCACAAATCTCTTCACAGTACAATGACCGCGCTTGAATTTTCATGAAATATCTAATGTTTTCATCCCTTGTCTAAGGCATTGCACTATTTGATGGTTTTCGGCAGCAGAGAGATCCTTTTGCTTTCCCATGTTACTTCAAAACTGCGGCCTGCTTAATATTGTGGAACATCCAGTTTTGCTTTTATTGGGCTCACCTGGCAAACTAATTATCACAGGTATCTGAGATTGATTTCAGTGATCCAAAGAACCCTGAGATGAGTTTCATTGAAAAAAAATATGAATTGCTATGACACTTAAATCCAATTTGCATAATAATTTGGAACATGGTGTAAAGGAAGACCGACCCACAGAGTCCCGCCCCGATGCACATGTCAATAAACTGCTGCACTTATTTCTGAAACTTTGATAAAACGTTTCACTGCAATGAAACATCTAATCTGGAAAGTGAAGGTATCATTGTATTCACCATCCTAGCGCTAGTATGGCAGTGCCTTTACTTTATATGTGCAAACACTGGTGGTTGGTTCCCTTTCAGGTTCCCTTTCTTGCAGACATGCTATGTATAGCACAAGGTAGAAGAAATGTCATTGCTCTGTAGGAAGTGCGGGCTATTTTGATTATTTAGATAAAAAATGTATCAGAATGAAAAACTTGAAGACCTGATGATACAAAAGAGTCATTGACTTCATTACTAGGGATGATCGAATGCCTCAAATATTCGGCTTCGCGAATATTTTCCGAATAGGTCTCCGCTATTCGACTATTCGCGAATATTCGATGCGCAATGTAGGTCTATGGGAAACCCGAATAACAACTATTCAGAACTATTCGGGCTTCCCATAGACTTACATTGCGCATCGAATATTCGCATAGCGGCGACCTATTCGGAAAATATTCACGAAGCCGAATAATTGAGGTATTCGATCATCCCTATTCATTACTAATGGTTCCCCTCTGGTTGTGCTCCATTAAAGCTGAACCATTACTACCAGGTTTCTCCAAAGATTATGGCTGATCACTAGGGATCAAGTGGAGGTAGTGGTCACACTCAGACCCTGAGATCCAAAGCCCCCTGTGACAATGAATTAGACAGCAGTGCTATAAGGGCACATGAATGGTGAAGTCCTCTTTTATTGATCTGGCATTGGTTCACCGGTAGTTACTGGCCCGTATTATGCCTCTAATTTAGGATTAGTGTCTTTGCAATTATCCCCTTGCGACATTAATTGCCGCCATAACGTCTTTGCGTATTTTCATCCAAATCTTAAGAGGAGCTTAATGGTTTCTAATAAATAAAACTAAAATACCAGCGTGTGTCACATGATGTTACTTCCCAATAAATAATGATGTCAGAGACCACAACGGCAGGGGAGGTGGTCAGGGCCGGCTTGCATATGACTCACCATATGGCTATCATATAAATAGGATAAACTGTGTAGACTATTAGCTGACCTATATATACTGTATGAACAGGGGCATTCACCAGCTCTAGTCTCTATATCACTATATAGAAATTTCAGGTTTTAAAGAGATGTCCACTACTTTAACATTGATGACGTATCCGCCACCTGACACCTTAGCCGGTCAGCTGCCCTTGGTGCCGGCGGCGGCAACAAGTGTCCGGAAATCCTCAGTTCCGGAGCTGCCCCGTCTTCTGATAGCGGCTGTAGTCGGGCACTATACATGCGGTTCCTATTAATTTGAATGTGAGGTGGATGTGCAGAACCCAACCACAGACAGCGCAGCTCCGGGACTGAGCATGTCTGGCTGACTACTGCCAGCACTGAACTGAGAACAGCTGATGGGCAGGGGTGCCAGCCGATCAGACATTGATGACCTATTGTCTCAGGTGTGTCACAGGTGACAGACAGTACTGGGGTGTCCGGCTATAGAAGGTCACAGCGTTTAGCTGCACAAACTGCTCCCTGACCTTCTATCATTCCTGCTTGGTTTTCATTCTTTTCCCTTTAGGACCCTGTGGCATTGTTTAGCCTGTCAGCTGCTTTTCATCAGTACTTTCCTTGTCTATATATACCTTCACTTCCTATTACTCAGTGTTGGTGGTATTTGATACATCCTTATCAAGTCCTCAGTGCAGTCAGCTTGCATGCATCAAGGGAAATCTTGGTAGTTGTTGCAACTCCTCTCCTTGAAACAATTAGAGAAAAGTTGTTTGTGGTTTTCCCTTGTTTGTTAGCCCTGTGTGTCCTCTAGCGCCTAGAGGGGTTAACGAAGAGCTCATCGAATCCACTCCCTACTTAGGGCCCAGATCTCTGCTCCCTACTTAGGGCCCAGATCAGAGTCAGCCTAGGGTCAGGTATCCAGCTCGTCGTATAGGTGAGGAACCTATCTATGGTGGTGAAGGACCCCAGGGCCCAGCAGTAGGCTTGGTCAGGGGTTACCATCTCCCCCTTCCTTAGACACAGGGTTTCCCTTCCCTTTCCTTTTGCAGTTCGCTTTGCACTTCCACATACCTAGCATGTCACTTATCCTAAGGCCATCAATGTAATGTAATGGACAACCTCTTTAACTGGTTGTGCAGGATTAGAAAATGCAATGGGTTATGGCTGACATTGCAGGTTAACTCCATTAAAGGGATATTCCCAAAATAGCAAATTATCCCCTATCTATGGGACCCCCAAGCGATCCTAAGAAAAATGGCTTGGAAATAGCAGTTCTGTACTCGGCTTTGTCCGGCAGTCCTAACAGGCAATGAAGAGACCAGAGGCCGAGCATCTCCACCCCACCCAAGGTGTGTCTCTGTGATCAGACACCCCAGAAATCAGCAAGTATCCATCCAATGGCTAAGGAACAACTTGCAATTTTGGTAATAGTCTTTTGTGGTGGTAAATGGCATTACCAGGCGCAGCCTATGTAAAAAAGTGGCACTGTTTGTAAATTTTTGAGCTAAGAAATCCTGAATTATCCATTTGTACCCCATTACAAGGTGAGATATAGACATTGTTAGTAGGGTTCCTCCTGCTCCGGCTATGTCTAACATTTCTGGAGAATTTTAGGCACCAGTTACGGTAATGGTTTTGAAGAGAGTTCATACATTTTGGAGGTCATACCATATGTGCAATCTGTACACCCTCCCCAGGGGTCAAAAGGTATTGGGGGCACTGACACCTTAAAATCAACATCCTATGGTTTATTAGATTAAATGTTCAGCCCTAAAGCCATGAATTTCATAGATGTATAGTGGATTGTTAAAGAAAAATAAGGGAAGGGGGTGATAAGTGAATTTTCATCCCAAGGGGCCTGTGTATGTGGCGCCCCTGACCCGGTCAGGCACCACTGGGTACTGCACCCATGCTGGGACAGTACTTCCAGGTAATCCTGAGGGCTAGAATGAGGTGTGTACGCACAGACACATAGCAACCAGGTCTCCCACACCTTTAGAGGGGACCCTTGGGTAGTCTCCAGAGGGGGCTAGCTTTCAAATCTATTCAAGAGGTGGAGCGGAGAGGCTGGGAGCTAGAAAGTGCAGAGGTTGTCAGGAAGAGAGGAGAGCCAGTCTGGTGGTGGAGCGAGGCGGTTGCTAAGGGATACGCGCGCGGCCACTAGACAGACCCTGCGCGGTGTAGTGACAGTTGGCGGGGGAGAACGGTCACGTAGTCAGACAGTCAGTCAGTACGAGGTTGCCGGTGACTAGGCACGTAGGGGGAACAGGTCCCTAGAGCAGACTTCAGTTTAACTACCTGCTAAACCTGCCGGTGAGGGGAACTACAAGTACCTCACCAACCTTTCAGAGTACGAGCCTCAGCAGAAACGCAGGGACCCATAAAGGGACAGAGCTTGAAGCCGTCTCACCTGGTCCACG
Source organism: Anomaloglossus baeobatrachus (assembly GCF_048569485.1). Lineage (NCBI taxonomy): Eukaryota > Metazoa > Chordata > Amphibia > Anura > Aromobatidae > Anomaloglossus > Anomaloglossus baeobatrachus. The sequence continues at coordinate 65,976,787 of NC_134353.1, forward strand.
CTGCCGGCAAACGGTCCAAAAAGGGGAGAAAAGGCAGTTGCGACTCCCTGGATAGACCCCACGGTACTTCAAGTCAGGGGTTATCCGAACACAGAAGTGCTAGGAAGGCGAGCCAACTAGTTACCCTCAGCCTGGTCCGAAGGAGCCCTGGTTCAACCTGGTTTATCACAGCAACGCCCGGGTCAGCTCACCACAACAACAACTGAAGTGAGTAAAAAGCAGTTGAAAGACTTTTAGACTAAGCCGGAGTTATTCCTGACCCGCTATTCTACACACCTGAGCCCCTGGGGCCTGCCTCACTCACGGGAGGCCACACCATCTGACTGCAGACCCCATCAGCCCCAGACGCTCGTAAAACCTGCAGTGGCGGTCACCCATAACCCTGACCGCAAAGCGTGAGTGGCATCATGACATATACAAAATCTGACATACCTGTTTGCCATATTCAATAAGCTCTGTGGCGTCTCTGAAGAGGCTCAGCATCCCTGGGGCGTCACATCTTCTGTACTTGTATAATGGGCCATGTGGAGTCAGAAAGGAATTTTTGCTTCCTTGGGACCAACATGTTGGTTATAAGTTGAACTCAATTGACTTATATCTACCTTCAAATTATTAAAACTATGAAATCACTGGGGGAAAGTGATACACGGATAGTAAAGCATGGCAGGACAATGCATACAACAGCCGATAATGGAGTGTCTTGTATCCTTTACAGTAACACGCAGAAGAGAAGTCATAAATGTTCTCGTACCTTCTAGATGGACGTATGATTGGAAGTCCACCAGTTTGGGTAACATATATTTCTGTTTACAGCGGTTACATATGTGACAAGTAGGAACTGCACAGATGATCTAAAATCAACCAGCAACTTTGGAGTTAAGCCTGTAGCAGCAGACAGGAAGTATCCAGCAGTGACCCAGGGGATGCTGGGAAGCAGAGAGTGTGTATTTCCATAAAGGAGAGACGGAAGGCACTCACCAGAAATGCGGTAAAAAAATAAACAGCTTTTTTTCCCGCAAAATAAACAGCTTTTTACCGCATTTCTGGTGAGTGCCTTCCGTCTCTCCTCCATGGATATTGTGAATTGTGGTCTATTGGAATGAGCACCGAGGCCAGTATGCAATGGAATTTATTGCCATATAATGCGTGTATAACCCTGGAATAAGATGATTAAGCGGTTAGCTCGCTGAATGGTGCCAGTGTTTCCTCCTTTTTCTTCTCTAGAGAGTTGTGTATTTGCCTCTGCAAAAGGAAAGAAGTGTCTGCTTGCCAGCTCTGCAAAGGAGAATGTGCAGAGCTCAGAAAGTGTAGTTTATGTATCCTGAAAAGAGTTACACTTCAGATGCCAGCTAGTCCAGGAAAGAGACTGTCAGGAGTGGAGAACAGCTCAGGACAATTCAAGAGCGAACTGTTGTGCAGCAGAAGTATAGAGGAGAGAAGTGACCAGTACAGTATTCACCCTTCCCTCTCATCTCTTTGCATAAGGTACAGTGTTCTGCTCTGTGTACAGCCACACTGTGTAAGGAGAAAGACTCTGTGCAAGGAGAGATATATTATGTTATATTATAATATTATAAGATATTCTGTGAACAGACTGTCATGTATGTTATTCTAGAAACCCTGTGTGAAGATTATTAGAAGTCCCAGAAATTTCGAACTCCCCCCTGAAGTCCCGAAAGAGGGTCAAATTAACTGAATAGAACTAACTAGAAACTAAATGGCTAAACTCAATGGAAAACAACAACCTCCTGTGGTGCGACAGTAATGGCCTTAATTACAGAACAAAAGACGGTGATTATAGGATGTTAGCTAAAATCCTACAGGTCATTCTACCCGTCTCCTGGTTCCAAAGGTAGAAATGTTAAATGACCCCTCTCTGGGACTTCTAGTGTTAAAGCCTGCATTCTACTGGTTAAGTGTGCTGTGATTTTAATCCTCCAAATTTCCAAAAACTCATGTTTACTTTGCCTAGCCTCCCTATACAGAGTGGCGGACATACAACATGTAAATTGGGTTTGCAGCCATGGGCATTGGATAAAAGTTGCCCAATCCCACCAATTTTGGCAGCATCGACTGACAATCTTCTGTATATGGGGGGGTCTGTGTATGTGGGATGAGATACTCAACTGCCTGATCGATTCATGTGTATGGTGAGACAGGAGATATAGCTGTCAGACCTACTATCTAATGTATGTAGCCAGCTTTATTCATTAAAGGTAATCTGTCACTAGGTTTTTGCTTTCCCATCATAAAGCACCATGATGTAGGGGCAGAGACCCTGTTTCCAGCAATTAATAGCTCATTAGGCTTCGTACTGTTGTTTTTACTGCTGCAGATCTACCATATTTCTGAGTGTTGAGCGCTACATAACTCCTCCCACACCACTGATTGGCCGCTTTATGCAGCTTTACCAGAATGCTGCCAATCAGTGAGGAAGGGGCGTGGTTGGACTACATTCCAGCAGGTTCACTAGTCCTCTAGTGATAATCTCCTGCTGATGAAACACTGATTCTAAGAAGCACAGCAAGTGAAACATCGCTGGAATCAGGACCTCTGCCCCTTTGTTATGATCATTTTGCTCTCAAATGAGGTGGCAAAAGCCTGGTGACAGATTCCCTTTAAGCAATTTTTAGCTTATCTGATTTCTCACTTCCTCTCTCTGAGTTTAGCAATAATCTTGTACATTATTTTTGAAATGAGAAGTGAGAAATGAGGAATATAAGAATATGCATACATATCTAAAAGAAAGTAATACCAAACTAGTGGTCTAGGGGGCCCTCATGTATCTACTTTGCATCCCAGGTTTTATGTGGTTTATTGTCTTCCCCAAATTAAAAGGAACCTGTCATATGGAAAAACGTTATTAACCCGCAGATATGGGGTTAATCTGCAGGTTAATAGAATTTGGAACCCTCCCGGTGCCTGCATATTAAATTCTGCTGCTGGGAGGAAATTAACTTTAATCCTCCCAGCAGTGTTCCGTTTCAGTCATGAGGAGGCGCCAGTGTGAGGTCAGTCAGTGCTCTTTCTATGGAGAGCAGCAGCTGTAACTGCTTCCCCGCACAGACAGCCGCTCAACATTAGACTCAGCTGTCAGTCAGTGGAGGGGGAGGCGTGGTTACAGCTCTACTCTCCATACACAAAGTGGTGACTGAACCGCGCTGAAGCCGCCCCTGTGACTGCAACCGGAATGCTGCTGGGAGAAGTAAAATTAATTACCTCCCAGCAGCGGGCTTTAATGTGCAGGCAACGAGAAGATTCAAAATGCTATTAACCTGCAGATTAACGCAATATCTGCAGGTTAATAGCATTTTTCCATGAGACAGATTCCCTTTATAGTTTTTTTCCTCTGAGATTGCAATATTGGTGGCCTACCCTTAGGGGCCCTTTGCACACTACGACATTGCAAGCTGATGCTGCGATGCCGTGCACGATAGTCCCTGCCAACGTCGCAGCAGCGATATCATGGTGATAGCTGGCGTAGCTAACATTATCACTACGCCAGCTTCACATGCACTCACCTGCCCTGCGACGTCGCGCTGGCCAGCGACCCGCCTCCTTATTAAGGGGGCGGGTTGTGCTGCGTCATAGCGACGTCGCACGGCAGGCGGCCAATAGAAGCGGAGGGGCGGAGATGAGCGGGACGTAAACATCCCGTCCACCTCCTTCCGCATAGCTGGCGTGAGCCGCAGGACGCAGGTAGGAGATGTGCCTCGCTCCTGCGGCTTCACACACACCGATGATACGATTACGCCGCTTTTGTGCTCGTTAATCGTATCCAAAAGGCTTTACACACTACGATATCGACAGCGAAGCCGGATGTGCGTCACTTTCGATTTGACCCCACCTGTGATGTCGTAGTGTGCAAAGTACCCCTTAAAATAGGCATTCAATATACTGGAATATTAAAAGGATGTTACATTGATAGCCTATCCTTAGCATAGATCATCAATTTGACGCCCATCCTAAACCTGTGCCAATAGCTGTTCCCGGTGATGGTGGTGGCCGAAAGTGCTCAGTTGCGGAGCTGCACAGCTCCATCAACTGCATATTCCCTTCCCATTTCAATCAATAGGGGGCAAATGTGCTGTACACGATTGCAGCCATTATACAGTTGATGGAGCTGTGCTGTGCAGCTCCACATCTGAGCATTTCCATTTGCCGCCAGCATCGGGAATAGTTGATTGGCAGGGGTGCTAGGTGATGTATCGCCACCGATCAGATATTGATCATCTATCCTAAGAATAGGCCATTAATGTAAAAGTCCCAGACAACTAATTTAATAACGCCTAGGAGCATGTGCAGTAGAAGCTGTGCTGCTGTGTCCTGGAGATAGCTTGACAGTATATGGAGGTTAGAGGTTACTCCAGGTCACAGCAGAAGAGCTTCTATTGCACATGCTCAGGTTCTACCATTCTAACACAGGATTCTATCAGTGTACGGGCTCGCTCACACGAGTGCATAACTCGGCTGAGTGCCATCCAGTGTTTTGTCGGATAGCGCTCGCTGCAGTGTTATACTATAGGGCAGGGAAGATTAGCGCTTTTTTTCTCATGCTGATTCGGCATATGACAGCAGTGAACGTGAGCGCCAACACCGCTGGAACTGCCCTGGCACGAGAGGGGAGTGTAAGCTTTTTACTATAATGGGGGCAAACATGAGGAGTGAAAGGGGGATGTTTGAATAGTGGACAACCCCTTTAAATGGACTCTGTCAGCAGGTTATTGCTACGTAAGCTGAAGATAACATGCTGCAAGGGTTAGCACAGAGAATTCAGGGATCCCTGTCTTGTCACAGTCCGATCTGTTGCGTATTTGCTATGTTTGTTTAAGCAGTAGGACTAATGGTCGGACTACAATGTCACACGCAGGGTAGTCCTGCACGCCTCCTCCTCTGACTGACACCTCTATAGAGACGCTGGGGTGGGCTGGACAGGTCTCTCAGCTCTACTAAAAATGGCTAAATCTAAAAATTCTGATTGTCAGAACGGCTGCACGCAATAATCTAAGTGATACATCACTGGAATCAGGATTTCTTTGCCTACATCATGCTGCCATCAGATGAGGTAACAAAAATCTGCTGACAGATTCCCTTTAAAGCTATATAGTATTTAATTAATGATGACATTTTTTTTCTATTTTTTTTCTATTCCCAGAGAACCTCCCTAGCTCAGAAAAGAACTAATATGCATTAAAATCGCCAAACAGCTTAATAGTAAAATGGTGGTCTTAATTCCAAACACATACAAAGCCAAAAATCATATATAATATACAGTAAATGTATTTGTCAATACATAAACAGCACAATATACAAAGCTACCAGTACAAAAATACAGTCAAGGCCCCATAGATATTAGAATGCTTTTGGCAAAATGCTCATTTGACCAAGAGCCACCTCTCCCAAATTCCCCATACACATGAATGCTCGGGTCGGCCATGGGTTCATGTGTGCTCCATGGGGAAAGCAGAGAGAGTTTTTCTAGTAGGCCAAAGGATCGGTCAGGTAGTGGAAGTCTGCTCGCAAGTATAGATAACATACAGGACAGAAATATAGAAAAATGGGTAGGAAATAGATTAAAGGCCGCTTTACACGCAACGACGTATCTAACGATATGTCGTCGGGGTCACGGAATTCGTGACGCACATCCGGCCTCGTTAGCGACGTCGTTTCGTGTGACACCTACGAGCGACCTCTAACGATCAGAAATACTCATCAAATCGTTGATCGTTGATCGGTCGTTCATTTCCCAAATATCGTTGCTGATTCAGGACGCAGGTTGTTCGTCGTTCCTGAGGCAGCACACATCGCTACGTGTGACACCCCGGGAACGACAAACAACAACGTACCTGCGTCCTCCAGCAACGAGGTGGGAGTGACGTTAATGCGGCTGCTCTCCGCCCCTCTGCTTCTATTGGTGGCCCGCTGAGTGACGACGCTGTGACGCCAAACGAACCCCCCCTTAAAAAGAGGTTGTTCGGCGGCCACAGCAACGTCATTAGGAAGGTAAGTATGTGTGACGCGTACCGGCGATATTGTTCGCCACGGGCAGCGATTTGCCCGTGACGCACAAACGACGGGTGCGGGAGTTTTTGATAGCGACATCGCTAGCTATGTCGCTGCATGTAAAGTGGCCTTAAGTATATGATTGATAGATATGAGATTGATGGAATAAATGTCTCTTCTGTCCAATTCATTTTGCCTGTAGATGACCTTTAACTACGTAGATAAGTATTTATAAATGTCATATTTACCTTGTCAATCATCAGGTATTTACTAGCAATAATGGAAATTTAGTTTATGTAAAAGTAGTAGTGTGTCAGGTCACCAGGAAGAAGAGTGTAAATATCTACAACCTGTTTTATGACCCCTCAGGCCTCACCCTACCTAGTGTCTTCTCTGTTCCGTCTTCTCCATCAAAGGATTTTAGCTATAGGGGTTACAGATAAATTGGACGCCTGATTTTCCATCGGAGCACAAATTACACCCCTGCCAAGGGTTTTATGGTTTCAAGTTCAGTGCAACATATCAACAAATAAAATTTTTATTTTACAACAAAGATACATAATCATGAACCCTTATCTAGCGGTGGAGAGTCTTCTCTCACAGTGACACTATTAGGCTATGTGCGCACGTTGCGTAAATACATGCAGTTACGCTGCGCTTTGTAGCGCAGCGTAACTGCATGCGTCCTGCGTCCCCTGCACAGTCTATGGAGATTGTGCAGGGGCCGTGCGCACGTGGCGTTTTAGAGCGCAGCGCTTCGGCTACTGCCGAAGCGCTGCGTAAAAAGAAGTGACATGTCACTTCTTCCGTGCGCTTTGCCGGCAGCTCCTGCTCTGTCTATGGGAGGAGCTGCAGGCAGAGCGCATGGAATCGGCTTCACTACGGACATTTCTGCAGCGATTTAAAGCGCACATGTGCTCTTCAGATCGCTGCAGAAATTTCTGCAGTGAACTGTACGCAACGTGCGCACATAGCCTTATACGGCAGCCGTTCTTATTCAGGATTCCATAACCTGAGGTTTAGGGGGTACTGTTTCTCCTTGTGGAGACTGCTCATTGGTGAAGAAAGGTTTATATGCCAGGCAGTGCTTTCTGGGGGAAATAAAACAATGCAAATGAGGTCCCATCCGGAAGGAAATTCCGTGGGGTCTAGCGCCGAGCATTGGAGTTTGCTGACCTATGTTAAAGGGAACCTGTCACCAGATTTGGTGACTATAAGCTGCAGCCACCAGTGAGTTCTTATATACAGCATTCTAGAATACTGTATATAAGATCCCAGGCCGCGTTGTATAACATAAAAAACACTTTTATTCTACTCACCTAAGGGGCGGTCCGATTGGGTGTCTCTGCTCTTCAGTCCGGCGCCTCCTCTCTGCGGCGATCCTCCTTCTACCCAGCCCAGTATGGATGACGTGTCTACATGTTAGCATTGAGGTCCTGTGCAGGCGTACTTTGATCTGCACTGCTGACGGCAGATCAAAGTACTGTAATGCACAGGCGGGAGGAAAGGTTGAAGACCGCCAGCGCAGGCGCACTACAATACTTTGATCTGCCCTGAGTAGGGCAGATCAAAGTGCACCTGCGCAGGACCTCAATGCCGGCCTGTGTGGATGACGTAGGACAGATCACGCACGCGGGCCTCAGAAGGAGGATCACTGCAGAGAGGAGGAGCCGAACTGAGAGCAGCGACACCCATGAGACTGGACTGCCCCTTAGGTGAGTATTATAAAAGTGTTTTTTACATTCTACACAGCGGCCTGGGCTCTAATATACAGTATTCTGGAATGTTGTATATAAGGGCTCACTGGTGGTGGCCGCAGCTTATAGGGGAAAATCTGGTGACAGGATCCCTTTAAAGAGAACCTAGGAATTGTCCAGGAGCCCGGTTCACGTATTCAGCAATATTAGTGTCTGATATGTCAACATGTCAAAGACCATGGATGTAGGAGGGCACGCTTTTTCAAAAATTGTTTGTATAATTGGAACATGTAAAATAAATCCATATATCCCATCCAACCATGATATTTATAAAGATGCAGATGCCATCTTTGGCAATTTCTAATTACCCAACTTGGATTTGGGGGGTACTTCTTGTATCAGTCTTTGCCATTCTTGTACTTAGCAGTCAAAAAATATTGATGATTGCGGAGTACACTTTCTGGTGAATCTTTTTGGCCAAAATGTATGTGTGCAGGACACCTAAAACTGAGGTGGAACAGAAAACTTTGCCAATGGCCTTTTTAAATGGGGCACCGTCTCTTTACAAATCACAACATTTTGCACAGACGCTTCATGTGACTCAGGGAACGTCATAGACTATATCTTGAGGGGAAAATTTAACCCCGCGCCTTACAGTTATTCGCCAAAAAACCTGCTTATATTAAAGTCAATGGAGCTGCGAGCTACATGTCATTAATAGCAGCTGTGATTGGTTGCTATAGGAACAAAGGACATTGTTAGTATAAGAAGCTTATGTATGAGATAATATGATATCGGTGAAGAGATGGATAGAGAGAGAGACAGACAGACGGACAGAGAAAGACAGATAGAGACAGACAGAGAGACACAGACAGATGTGACGCCCCTGACTCTATCAGGGTGTCACAGGGTACTGCACCCCTGTATCTTATGGTGCAGAACTCACCCTCCATGGTTCTGGGTTCCTACACACTGGTATCACACCTCACACCACACCCTGTCAGGCACACCAGTGGGTGGTCTAGCTGGAAAAGAGCCACCCGCCTAGGGGTCAGGCAGACTGGTGGGAGGGAGGAAGTTAGTTGAGTAGTAGCACTCAGAGAGGGAGGAGCTGAGCGAGTTGTATCTCCCTGTGTGACCTTGGTTGGGTCGCAGACTGTGGTCTGGGAAAGGAGGAGAGGGAGACTCGGTCGCAGGGTATTAGAAAAGGGTGTACTGACTTAGTTTTGGAGAACGGTCGGCACCGGAAAGTCCAGTAACCGGACCAGTACCGATCACGGCGGGGTACAGGACCCTAGATCAGGGAGTAGCTTTACACAACCTTATAATTCACCTGTGGAGGATAGTCTCTTTATGAACTTTCCCCAAGAGCTCAGGGATCAAAGGCACCAACACAACAAGGGGGATAGGGCTTTCCAGCTTATGCGGCCTACAGAAATCCCAAGTGTCAGCCATCGAGAGCACAGCTCTGCTATATTACTATAGGGAGCGGGACCCTGACAGCTTTAGGCCGAAGGGTCACTTAGGAACATCTACAAAATTGTGCATGGAGGCAGGCTCCGGACCACTAAGCAGTACCAGTGGGAACGGATACCTGGACGAGCTCCCCCGCGTGGCAGCGGCACCCAAAGACTTGGTTTACTTCTATGTCAGAGTCTGCTTAATGATTGCACCAACGTCTACATAACCTGAGTGAGTACACTGCACACCCTGCATCCTGCCTGCTCACATAGTCTGCACAACACCATCCGCCACCTTCCTCAACAGTCCCGGGGGCTTCCCCTACCCGTGGAGGGAACACCATCTGGCTGCCCCACTCCATCTCCCCCGGGTACTCCCATCGGCAGCGGCGGTACTCCCCTTACCGCGAACCACGGGTGGCGTCATAAACTCTCCCTTGTAAATAACCGCCCCTTTACATTTGAAGTGGCCGCAAGCCCCCGGGTCCAGAGACCCTCGAGCCACAGTAACCAGATAGACAAATGGACAGAGAGACAGAGAGAGACAGACGGACAGAGAGACAGACAGAGAGACAGGGACAGATAGACAGCGGGACAAATGGACAGAGAGATAGACGGACAGAGACAGAGAAAGACAGACAGACACAGACAGGCAGACACAGAGAAAGACAGACAGACAGAGACAGAGAGAGACACAGACACAGACAGAGAGACACAGACAAATAGGCAAAAAATAGGCAAAAACAGACAGAGAGAGGGAGAGTGACAGAAAGACAGTTACTATCCCAGGTAACATCGGTTACTACAGATAGTTCATATATAAAGATGAAAATAACACTAACATATTCATTGTTCTAATGGGAACCTTTATGCTTTACAATTGTGCTATTGTACCGGAGACCATAAATAATAATAAAATAGTAATACAATAGCTTATTTAGACTCAGTCTACAGGAATTTTGGGATCCATCCAGGAAAGATCTATTACTGATATTGTAATTTGGCTCTGATTTAGGCTGAGACTCCAGGACAACTTTTGGTTAATATAGAATCATAGGTTACCTGGATAATAGGGCAACTTCAATGATTTAGAAGGAGTCAAACAGGTTTGCAAAAAAAAAAAATGGATAAAACTAATGTTAACTTAGTGATAAGATAACAAAGGAGCGACATTTTTCAATAAACAACATGGGTAGTCGAATGTCGAGTGACCTGCCATGTATAATTATTGACTGGTCTTGCGCAACAATCCTGGTGAATTAGCCCGGAGCCAGCAATTACTGGATGTTAATTAAATGTAGTGAGAAGGGCACGAACAGATGAAGGTTTTGTTCTAACTCAGAATAATGAAAGGGGAATCCTAATCTATAAAGAGATTATTAAAGCAGTCGGCTACATTCAGGCACATACATAACCATTTCAGCACTGGCTTGCGGGACGTTGGGTTTCTAAGGTTATAAATGGCGGCTCATTCCTTAAACTGGTTTGCTTGTTTTAGTCTAACACATGATGTGTGAAAAGTGGGGGTCTGACATCTTGTACATTCACAATCAGCAGAAAGGTGGACTCATGCCCAGTTAACCAAAGAAAGGATTGTGAGGCAAACCCTGGGATATGAAGATGAATTATGACTTCCAGTCATAATCGCTCTCATCACTCCATGGCAGTGCCCCCTCCCTTCTTGTTCTCAGATGTCCAGCATCTGTGAAGGTGTCACATCCCATGGCCATCTCCTGTGATATGGAGATTAGGTGATGTGGGAACAATGGACACAGGATGACTCCCTGCCGTGACCCTGTAGTAGGGGCTGCTATCTAGTTAGCAAGCTTGGAAGTATCCAGACAGGACGACTCCAGTAAAAAATGGTTCATATCTCGCAAGCCATATTTCCGATAAATATGGCAACCATAAAAATGGTGTCTCCGCATGCGGACGATGCTGGCACACCCTTTTTATGGGAGCAGGACCTGGGGAAATACCCCAGGCGTGATATCAGCCAATGGGGAACTAGTAGACAAGTCATGAGTCCTCTCGTTCTGTAGCTAAATTCATAGCTGTCACAATGAGAGCGTCGGCGTCCGCCTACGACGCTCCCAGGCCAAGTTATGGCCATATTCCATGTTGTGGATTTTGTCCATAACTCCAGCCAGGGGTGGAGCAGTGCTCCCTCTGAGGTCACTAAGGTAGGAGGGGACCTGGATTTGCCCAGGTTGATAACCCTACTTCGGCCATTTTCCAGTGTTCTTCTGCTCGGGGGCCTGGTTGGGAAAGACCTGTGAGGGAGTTCCTGGAAACCTGGTCTACAGCGCCCCCCTGTGGCCAGACGCACAAGGTAACTGCTGGAACTGTGTATGCCTGTTTGTAACCCATGCTTTGATTGTAACTGTACTCTGACATATGTATATTCTGTAGATTCCCTATTGTATATATTGTAGTTTCTAGTGTGGCTTTAGGCCGATTAAATTATATAATTAATCTTGGGCTGTTCTGTTATCTCGATCTTGAATCCCACGTCTGTGTGTTCGGCTAATAGTTACCGTGAAGCGGTTGGTGGCAGCGAGTTGTGCCAAGGATTATTGTGGGGAGGCCAGTGAGATTCGGGGAGATTTTATATATTCCGCCCGCGGAGGTCGGGGGAATATATACCCTACTCTCACCGGGGACCCTTCAATAATCGGCATAAGTAGTATAGCGGCCTCCTTGCTTATTGTCGGGCAATTCCATAATTGGCCTGACTATAAGAGGGGCGCTAGAGAGCGCGTCACGTGCTCTGTCTGTCGGTCGGGAGGTATAAAGGAGGGGTGACCCCCACTTGTTACCCCCCGATTGTGACGTACTGGTAGCCAGCGCGGGGGATTTCTGAGTGACCCCCCCCGGTGGTTCGTGACATATTGGTGGCATAGCGGTGGGATCGAGATAATAGTGTGTGTGAGTGTGAGACCCATACTCCCAGACACTAAAGACTGCCTGCAGCAGCTGTGGCTGCTGGGGTCTTCAGACTAGCTCAACACTAGAGTGTCAGAGTGCAGATACTGTAAGGTGTGTGGAGGCATCAGGTGTCAGTTCTGTGTCAGTGACCAAAAGTCTGCAAGAATGGCTGATGGCACCAGGAGCAGAGCTAGGCAACTGGCCAATGCTAAAGCAGGAGCCGAAGAGAGGGAGGACGGTGCTGTGGACAGTAATGAGGAGGTTGCCCACGAGTCCTCCAGGAGCTCGACGCCAGAAAACCGTTCTGCAGAGGACAGCGCACAACCTGGCAATTATGGACAAGATGAGGAGCAGCTCACCCAAGGGTCCTCAACGAGCCAGATGCCAGCCCTCCGCTCTGCAATGGACAGTGAATCACCTGGCTCTGCAGCGTGCCGCAGATCACCACTTGCCAATCCCTCCGGCCTGAGAGGTGCAGAGGCCCTCCTTCAAGCTGCCTTGGCCAGGCTTATGGCTGGAGACCGGGATACCTACGAGATACTCATGGCCGAGCGTGGGCGACAGGCAGCGCGTGACGCTGAGGCTGCGGAGCGGCAAGCAGCGCGTGACGCTGAGGCTGCGGAACGGCAAGCAGCGCGTGAGGCTGCGGAGCGGCAGGCAGCGCGTGAAGAGCGAGAGCGAGAGCGACAGGCAGACCGTGACTACCAGCTGCAGCTAGCTCAGCTCCGGCCCTCATCAGCCACATGTGACCTTCAAAACACCAAACTTCCAAAGGTCCGTGTTGAGGACTTCCCACTGCTGGAGAAGGATGGAGACTTGGACTCTTTCCTGACTGCTTTTGAACGGACTTGCTTGCAGCACCATCTGGACAAGGATCAGTGGGCCAAATACCTGACCCCCCGTCTAAGGGGTAAGGCCCTGGATATCCTTGGGGACTTGCCTGCTGAGGCAGATCAGGGCTACGACACCATCAAGCGGGCCCTGATCCAACAGTACAACCTCACTCCAGAGTCCTACCGCAAGAAGTTCCGGACCCTGCAAAAGGGACCAAAGGACTCCTGGGCTGACCACCGGCGGGCACTTGCCCGAGCTGCCGACCACTGGACCCAAGGCCTGCAGCTTTCCACCGGACCGGAGATCCTGGACTTGTTCATCACGGAGCAACTCTTGTGGAACTGCCCTGAGGATCTCCGCCAGTTCATCCGAGACCAGAAGCCAAAGGGGTCCACGGCTACAGCTGCCCTGGCCGATGACTACACCAACAATCGGGCTCCTGAGGCCAGGAGAGCAGCCACCAGCAGCACCTGGAGAGGGGGTAAGATGAACTCTGCGACTGCCCCACCTGCCCCTAGACTGCAGGGGGTGTCCCCCTCAACTCCCCTCTCCAGGCCCGTGGCAGAACCAAGACGGTGCCACCAGTGCAACTTACCTGGACACTTCAAGGCCATGTGCCCTCAGCGTCCCAAGGCCCCGGCTCCGTCCCCGTCCCAAGGGCCGCCCAAGGTGTATTGTGTGGGTGGGGGTGGTGGTAGGTCCCTGGACAGCTTCCAACCTGTCACCGTCGGCCGGTCTGTGACCATAGGACTGCGAGACAGCGCCTCGGAGGTGACTCTGGTGCGGCCTGACATGGTGTCCCCCCAAGACTTGATCCCGGGAAAAACCCTCGCTGTCTCCGGGATTGGAGGCATTGACCCGGCGCTGCCTGTTGCTGACATTTATGTGGACTGGGGCGCAGGGCGAGGGGTGAGGGAGGTGGGGGTAACTGATCGGATCCCTGCAAACGTGCTACTTGGGACAGATTTGGGGCAGATAACCTCCCAGTTTGGGCCCCCCCCAAGGGCTGAACCTTCAGCCCGTACTGACATGACTCCTAACAATGTTAATGTGTTATCTATGAATGATGTAAGGGAGGAGGGAGTGAACTCTGATATTTCTGCTTGCATAGACACCATAGACACACACTCAGCTGCAGCTGTGACAGGGGAGGGGGTCAGAGAAAGGTGTGACAATGCCTCTACAAGTAACCAGCCAGTGAGCTGGGATCTGTTGCCCTCTGCAGGGATAAGCAGAGAGCAGGGTGCTGCAGGGGGAGGACCAGTGTGTGGGGTGGGGGCTACCACAGCAACTGTGGGGTCCCCAGAGATTTCACAGCGGGGTTCTGTTGCTGCAGGAGGGGAACAGGCAGGTGAGATTGGGGCCGGTCCAGGAGCGGAAGTGCTCCCAGGTAAGATCTCGGTGCATGGTTCCCCCACAACCGGGGTGTCAGGAAGCCAGGTAGGTCTGCCTGAACCGGCGACTTGGTCAGGAACGGAGGAGGAGCAGGCACGACCCACGGTCGCAGCGGCTGTGGCCGCTGTCACCCGCAGTGGGAGTGCTGGAAGCCAAGGGGCCTCCCGGAGGTCCGATAGCTCTTCCCCTTCTGACCAAGTGGCAGCCGAGTCAGGTGGAGGCCAGGACACAGGTCCCGGGGTACTGACTGAAGATGTGACAGTCTCGTCGATTCTGGCCACATCTAGTCAGGGGTTTCAGGCAGCGTTAGAAGCTGACGACAGCCTGAAAGCTCTTAAGGAGCAGGCGGCACAGCCTCCCTCGGACTCGGACCCGGAGCGAGTGGTCTGGGACCAAGGACGGCTGTACCGGGCCACGGTCCAGCAGGGTTCACCGGAGGCGTGGCCCAGGGACCGACAGTTGGTGGTACCCTATCCGTTCCGGACGGAGTTGTTGCGGATCGCACATGAGATTCCGATGGCCGGACACCTAGGGATCGCTAAGACCAAGGCCAGGTTAAACCAGCATTTCTACTGGCCAAAAATGGGGGCCGATGTGGCTGCCTACTGCCGTTCGTGTGAAACCTGTCAGAGAGTGGGGAAGGCGGGGCCACACCCCAAAGCCCCACTAGTATCTCTGCCAATCATCGATGAGCCTTTCAGGAGGGTGGCTGTGGATCTGGTCGGCCCGCTGGCCATCCCCAGCAGCTCCGGGAAACGCTTCATACTGACGGTAGTGGACTATGCCACGCGGTACCCAGAAGCAGTGGCCTTGTCGTCCATTCGGGCTGACAAGGTGGCCACCGCATTGCTGGAGATTTTCTCCCGAGTAGGTTTTCCCCAGGAAATGCTCACTGACCGGGGGACCCAATTCATGTCCCAGCTGATGGAGGCCCTCTGTAAGCAAGTCCAGGTGCGACATCTGGTGGCCAGCCCGTACCATCCACAGACTAATGGCCTGTGCGAGCGGTTTAATGGCACCTTAAAGCAGATGCTTAAGATGTTGGTCGACTCCCATGGGCGTGACTGGGAGCGGTATCTCCCACACCTGTTATTTGCTTACCGGGAGGTTCCACAGGCCTCAACAGGATTCTCACCGTTTGAGCTCCTGTACGGGCGACGTGTGCGGGGCCCCCTGGCTCTGGTGAAAGAGGCTTGGGAAGGGGATTTGGCCACCCCTGGAGTGTCGGTTATCGAGTATGTCATGCGCTTCCGGGACAAAATGCAGGCCTTGACGCAACTGGTACACGACAATATGGCTCAAGCCCAGGCCGATCAGAAGCGTTGGTACGACCAGAACGCTTGTGAGAGGACCTACCAAGTGGGTCAAAAGGTGTGGGTACTGGTCCCCGTACCACAGGACAAGCTTCAGGCAGCCTGGGAAGGCCCATACCTCGTGTACCAGCAGCTCAACCCTGTGACGTACCTGGTCACCCTGGACCCTGCCCGTGGAAGGCGGAGGCCCTTCCATGTGAACATGATGAAGGCACATCATGAGCGGGAGGCATGTGCGCTCCCCGTGTGCAACCTGCCCGAGGAGGGAGAAGCGGAAACCCTCTTGGATATGCTAGCCCAGGTTAGGGCAGGCGGATCCATTGAGGATGTGGAGGTTGGCCACCAGCTCTTGGAGGACCAACGGTCCCAGCTGTGGGCCACCCTACACCCCTTCCGGGGGTTGTTTACCAACCAGCCCGGAAGGACTAACTTGGCTGTCCATCACGTGGACACTGGGGATCATCCCCCGATCCGGCGTTCAGCATATCGGGTCTCCCTGGAGGTGCAGCAACACATGCGCCAGGAGATTGACGAGATGCTGAAGCTGGGGGTGATCCAGGCATCCAACAGCGCTTGGGCCTCGCCTGTAGTCCTCGTCCCTAAGAAGGACCGAACCACTCGGTTCTGCGTGGACTACAGGGGGCTCAATGCTGTCACGGTCGCCGATGCGTACCCAATGCCACGCATCGATGACCTGCTCGATCAGTTGGCCGGGGCTCAGTACCTGACCATCATTGATCTGAGCCGGGGATATTGGCAGATCCCCCTGACTCGCAAGGCCAGGGAACGCTCTGCCTTTATTACCCCATTTGGACTGTACGAGTCCACGGTGATGCCATTCGGGATGAGGAATGCCCCTGCCACTTTCCAGCGGATGGTCAACACCCTGCTCAAGGGACTTGAAGGGTACGCGGCCGCGTACCTGGATGACATTGCCGTCTTCAGTCCCACCTGGGAGGACCACCTAGAGCATCTAGCACAGGTGCTCAGGCGGATCCACCAGGCAGGTTTGACCATCAAGCCGGGAAAGTGTCAGCTGGCCATGAGCGAGGTCCAGTACCTCGGTCACCGGGTAGGCGGGAGAACACTGAAGCCCGAGCTTGAGAAGGTGGAAGCCATCGCATCCTGGCCCACCCCCAGGACCAAGAAGCAGGTGATGTCCTTCTTGGGGACCGCTGGGTACTATAGGAGGTTTGTTCCATGCTATAGTAGCCTGGCAAAGCCCTTGACGGACCTCACCAAGAAGAAGCTGCCCTCTGCAGTCGATTGGACAATGGACTGCGAGACAGCTTTCCGGGCCCTAAAGGACGCCCTGTCCAGCCCGCCCGTGCTACAGGCAGCCGACTTCACGCGGCCGTTTGTAGTACAGACCGACGCCAGTGACTTCGGCCTCGGTGCGGTGCTCAGCCAGGTGGACTCTGCGAGCCAAGAGCACCCAGTCTTGTACCTGAGCAGGAAGCTTTTACCACGGGAAGTGGCCTATTCCACGATGGAAAAGGAGTGCCTGGCCATAGTGTGGGCCCTGCAGCGTCTGCAACCCTATCTATACGGGCGCCACTTCATCGTGGAGACGGACCACAATCCCCTCAGCTGGTTGCACACCGTCTCTGGGACGAATGGGCGATTGTTGCGATGGAGCCTTGCGCTCCAGCAATACAACTTCACCATTCGCCACAAAAGGGGCCGGGACCACGGTAACGCAGACGGGCTGTCCCGACAAGGAGAGGTCGCGGACGGGCGCACGGGGGAACACCGGAGTGTGCTGCCCCCTAGCGCCCTCAAAAGGGGGGAGGTGTGAGGCAAACCCTGGGATATGAAGATGAATTATGACTTCCAGTCATAATCGCTCTCATCACTCCATGGCAGTGCCCCCTCCCTTCTTGTTCTCAGATGTCCAGCATCTGTGAAGGTGTCACATCCCATGGCCATCTCCTGTGATATGGAGATTAGGTGATGTGGGAACAATGGACACAGGATGACTCCCTGCCGTGACCCTGTAGTAGGGGCTGCTATCTAGTTAGCAAGCTTGGAAGTATCCAGACAGGACGACTCCAGTAAAAAATGGTTCATATCTCGCAAGCCATATTTCCGATAAATATGGCAACCATAAAAATGGTGTCTCCGCATGCGGACGATGCTGGCACACCCTTTTTATGGGAGCAGGACCTGGGGAAATACCCCAGGCGTGATATCAGCCAATGGGGAACTAGTAGACAAGTCATGAGTCCTCTCGTTCTGTAGCTAAATTCATAGCTGTCACAATGAGAGCGTCGGCGTCCGCCTACGACGCTCCCAGGCCAAGTTATGGCCATATTCCATGTTGTGGATTTTGTCCATAACTCCAGCCAGGGGTGGAGCAGTGCTCCCTCTGAGGTCACTAAGGTAGGAGGGGACCTGGATTTGCCCAGGTTGATAACCCTACTTCGGCCATTTTCCAGTGTTCTTCTGCTCGGGGGCCTGGTTGGGAAAGACCTGTGAGGGAGTTCCTGGAAACCTGGTCTACAGCGCCCCCCTGTGGCCAGACGCACAAGGTAACTGCTGGAACTGTGTATGCCTGTTTGTAACCCATGCTTTGATTGTAACTGTACTCTGACATATGTATATTCTGTAGATTCCCTATTGTATATATTGTAGTTTCTAGTGTGGCTTTAGGCCGATTAAATTATATAATTAATCTTGGGCTGTTCTGTTATCTCGATCTTGAATCCCACGTCTGTGTGTTCGGCTAATAGTTACCGTGAAGCGGTTGGTGGCAGCGAGTTGTGCCAAGGATTATTGTGGGGAGGCCAGTGAGATTCGGGGAGATTTTATATATTCCGCCCGCGGAGGTCGGGGGAATATATACCCTACTCTCACCGGGGACCCTTCAATAATCGGCATAAGTAGTATAGCGGCCTCCTTGCTTATTGTCGGGCAATTCCATAATTGGCCTGACTATAAGAGGGGCGCTAGAGAGCGCGTCACGTGCTCTGTCTGTCGGTCGGGAGGTATAAAGGAGGGGTGACCCCCACTTGTTACCCCCCGATTGTGACGTACTGGTAGCCAGCGCGGGGGATTTCTGAGTGACCCCCCCGGTGGTTCGTGACAAGGATGATAAAACATAAAGTTACTGTAACGCTCGTGGCTGGTGTAGGGGCAGCGAGTGGGGTTAGGTGGACCCCCTGGACTTACCCATTAGTGGGAGGGGCTTAACTAAACACCTACCGCGAGGCAGATGCCAGGTACTACTCCCAGGGCAGTGTCCGGAGTGTGGCAGCTGACGCCCATGACAGGAGACTGACTCAGGTATAGACACAGGTGCAGGCAGGTACAGGCGGGATGGCAGAGGCAGACAAGCAGGCAGATACGGACAGGAATGGTGGGTATGGCAGGGACAGCTAAGTATGGGAAGCCAGAGCAGGTACAAGGTAAGGGACACAAGGATAATGGGACAAGAGCACAGGAACCTGACAACTAGCTAGCAGCAGACTGGTATACTAACTAACTAACTAAGGTTGTTGCGCAGGCACCTCCCCTAATGGTAGGGTGCCTTAAATATATAGTGGCTGAGAGGTATTTCCTGGAAATAGTGCACTAGCCCTTAAAGAGGAGACACACTCCCGGGAGACCTGGGCTGCATGCTCAGGCCCCGGGAGGGGAAAGAGGCAGCAGCACACGTGGATGGACAGGGGAGTGCGGGGGAAGACATGACCCAGCCAGGGTGGTGAGTAAGTCTGCGTCCCTTCAGGGAGGCCGGCACTACAATTACTGTAGATGTAAGGTTGTATGGTGATTTCCTCACCATCCTAATTTTTTAGTTTTTAGTATTTATTGGCCATTGTCTAAAACTTTTTATATTCCAGATGAAGTTTGGGAAAAAGTTGTAAAAGCACCACTCCAACGCATTTTTTTTTATTTCAGCACTAGAGTGTTGCTTTAATCTAAGTCCCTAGCTGCCATCTTTATCTGTTATCGCTGCCGCTTTGGCGGCCTCTGGCATTTTGCGATGTGCCAGCAGCCCTAGTGTTTCATGGAGCGCGCCGGAGGACAGAAGTCAGTACAAATCTATGAGATCCTCCTGTCCTCTTCCTGGCTTTCATAGACTTATATTGATTTTTGACCTCTAGCATGCTCTATAAAATGTCAATACAAGTCTGTTAGAGCTTCATTCTGGCTTCATTCTTGGCTCTCAGACTTGTATGGACTTGTGACCTCTGGCATATTTCATAAAATGTCAATACAAGTCTATGAGAGCCTCATTCTGGTTCTCATAGACTTGTATTCACTTGTGACGTAACTTCTGACTTCCGACCAGTCAGAAGCATATGATGGCACCGTGACACTGGAGTGATGCCAAAAAAACAATGAAGCCACCAGAGGGTAATTATAATATATAGAGCAAGGGGGCTGACATTTAAAGCGCCACTCCAGCACTAAAAAAAAATAAAAACTGCAGGGATGGTGCTTTAAGTTACACATAACTTCCTAGTTAATAGATGGCACTCGCTTTATATATTAACCTGCGTCAAAAGAAGAAAGACAGTCTTTAACAGTGCGGTATTGGACATTTCTTCTATTAGATCGACAGACTATTGATTTCTTTGAGGAATGTGTAATACTTTATTTCCCCTGTGGAGGCGCTGCAGGAATACTGAACACTCGCTAGTAGATTTAGTCAAAATTCCAGCTGATCACCGGGGTTAATAAAGGCAAAATGCTTGATTGATTGGCTGATTGTAATAAAAAGGCAATCTCACTCCTATGATGTTGGTGACAACCCTGCTTTAAAGTATAGTTCAATTAAAAAAAGTGCTGCTACCCATAGTACTAATTAGACTTTAATATATTTTTAAAGACAAAGCATATGGTCTATTTGATATTTTTGGGATTTGGATTTTTTTTTTATAGAGGTGCACTCACTCCTCCCTATAGGGTCCCCACTTATCAGGAAATCTATAGGTGTCTTCATGCAGGTTCCTGACTGTGGTTGTCATGACCCATCAGATCATGAGATAACAGTGGGTAATTTCTTATTAAAGGGAAAGTGTAATCAGAAAGTGTTTTTGTGTTAAATTTTCTTTTTTACCTTTTGCTTTTTTTTTCATATCACAATCTGTATTACAAATAACAATTAGAGACCTTGCAGTGTTGACACTGGTCATTATGGGATTTTTTTACATTCCTACTTTCTGTTGTTTCAGACAATGCACATATACATTAGCAGCAATAGACTCCAACCCTATCTTTTGTATTGAAGCATCTAATGAGCGTGTGTAAAATGAGGTGGAGCTGTGACATTACCTATTCTGATTGGTGAATTCCCTATGTATCACCCATCATTATTATCCGGCCTCTGAGGATAATGTAACTACTGAAGGCTAAAATAAAACCAACAGCTAGTGTAAAAAATGCAAAATTCTATTTTTTATTTTTTTTTTTAATACAGAGTGTGATATGACAAAAAAAAAACTGCTTAAAAAAATGTAAAAAGTATATTTCAATACAAAAAAAAACATTTAAAAGTTGGTAGTTTTCTGATAAAAACATCCCCTTTAAAATTCCTGGGTGGGTGATAGAAACATTTGCCCCTAAACTGAATAAACAGGCTGCTAGGTGGCCTGCCTGATACAATTGGATCCCCCAACTTACATGAACCATTTAGGTGAGGAGTTGGATGCCTCCACTTTATTTTTCAGCTTTAAACGGTCAAAAAAAAAAAGTATAATTTAAAAAAAGCCAAAAAAAGTATAATGAAAAAGCCAAAAAAGTATAATAAAAAAGCCCCAAAAAAGTATACTAAAACAAGCCAAAAAAAGTCCAAAAAAGTATAATACAAAAGCACAAAAAGTATAATAAAAAAGGCAGTAAAAAAAACCTAAAAAAGGCAAAAAAATATAATAAAAAAGGCCAAATAAAGAATAATAAAAAAAGCCAAAAAAGTATAATGAAAAAGCCAAAAAAAGTATAATAAAAAATAAAAAAAAACTATAATAAAAAGCACAAAAAAGTATAATAAAAAAAGCAAAAAAAGTATAATAAAGTCAAAGAAGGTATAATAAAAAAAGTATAATAAAAAAAGCCAAAAAAGTATAATAAAAAAGCCCAAAAAAGTATAATAGAAAAATAATAAAAAAGACAACAAAAAGTTTAATAAAAAGCCCCAAAAAGTGTAATAAAAAATCCCCCCCCCAAGAAAGTAGATAAAACTCAAAAAAGTATTATAAAAAAGCCCCAAAAAAGTATACTAAAAAAGCAAAAAAATATAATAAAATAAGCCAAAAAAAGTATAATAGAAAAGACAAAAAAGTATAATAAAAAAGACAAAAAAAAGTGTAATAAAAAAGTGAAACAAAAGGCCAAAAAAGTATAATAAAAAGGCAAAGAAATAATAATAGAAGCCAAACCAAAATAGAATAATAAAAAAAAATGTTGCTACTATTTTCTGTTATTGAGGTAATGAATGTATGAATACGGACCAATCTTGTAGCATCTCAGTCTTTGTTGATTTATACATGGCTGCAACAATGCAGTGGATAAGCAATATATATCCAGAAAATGTGACAACCTACATGCAAATAGATGTTAATTACTAACATTATTAGAAGCAGTAAACGTTAAAATCCCCCTTTTGGAAACAGATAATTGTCATCGGTCGGTACTTTGGGGCTATATATATATATATATATATATATGCAGTATATTTTTTTGTTTTAAGTTTTTGAAAGAAAGAGGAACTGATGTCTTATGGGATTCTGTATTACTGAGGGATCTCAGCAAAAAATACTGCAGTTCTGATTTTTCTGATGCCACCGATCTTTGAAGATCGTTCCATTCATACTCAGTAGTGTGGAAAAAAAATAATTACATCCCTAAAATTGGATGGTTAAAACTAGTAACCACTACGCCAATCAATACAGATTTGGAGGAATACAGACTCGCCACCAATTAGCAAGATTGGAAAGCTGTAGGTCATAGACTATATTGTTTTACCTGTCCAGTGTAAAGTCTTTCATATCACCAGATCAGAGCAGATGATATTCCGGCTCGTAATGAATGGATGAGTCACTTACTAGCTAATCCATACCGGACGAATAGCGGAATAATGCATGTGACATCTCGGCTCATAATGACTAGATCCATACTGGATGAATATTGCAGTATCTAGCTGATGAGAACAGAAAATAGCATGTATTCGCCAAACCAGGTAAAGCAATACACAGAACCCAGCCATCTAATAGGTTACACATCAGTGTTTGCCATAGGTGGCTGCATCATGTATATTATTTTACAAAAAAACACCATCCCCACTGTCACACATGGTGGAGGCAGCATCCGGCTGCGGGGAAGCTTTTCTTCATCTGGGTCAGGGAAATTAGTCAGAGCTGATGGGAAGAGGGATGGAGCTAAATTCAGGGCAATCCTGGATGAAAACCTGTTATAGACTGCAAAAGACTTGGAATTGGGGCATAGGTTCACCTTCCAACATTAAAATGACCCTAAACATACTGCCAGAGCTACAATGGATGGTTTAGATCGGAGTATACATATGAATAGCCCAGTCACAGTCCAGACCTAAATCCCTGTGACAAGTCTAGAAAATTACTGTTCACGGACATTCTCCATGCCCATTGCCAGTAATAAACTGACTTGTTCCTGTGTATTTGTGTGCCTTGCTATATTCCCAGTGAACATTCCTGATTTTGACCTTGGATCATTTTTTGACCATTTTCCTTCTTTACGAATTTGTTCCTTTTCCAACCTCCTGGTTCTGACACGGCTACCAGACCATTCTCTTGCCTCTGGATTGCTCTTTTGTGGAAGCAATGCAGTGAACCCCTTTGTAACACCAAATGTCTGTACTGGGGTTAACACTAGAAGTCCCAGAGAGGAGTCATTTAACATTTCTACCTTTGGAACCCAGAGACGGGTCGAATGACCTGAAGGATTTTAGCTAACTTCCTATAATCACCGTCTTTTGTTCTGTAATTAAGGCCATTATTGTCACACCACAGGAGGTTGTTGTTTTCTATTGAGTTTAGCCATTTAGTTTCTAGTTAGTTCTATTCAGTTTATTGTATGTCATTTGACCCTCTTTCGGGACTTCAGGGGGGAGCTCGAAATTTCTGGGACTTCTAGTGTTAAAGGGTGAAAGCCAGGGTTCCAATGGGAACTGCCAGATGGAGTGGCTTGCGCCAAGTCTGTTCGAGGTAGCCTTTTTGAGTTTGCAGCTTATGACAGACGTAAACAATATCATTATGTTCTAACTTATAAAATAGAGGAAACCAGAGTGAACATACTGTATTGTCTGGGTTTTTTTTTAGCTAGAGAGTGAACATGTGACCTATGTGGAAAACTAACTGCCACCTTATTTACTAAAAAAAAAAAAAAAGTAAATCCCCCAAAGAACTGCAGGCATTTTTGTACTTTAGTAAAGATGTCCTGACTACAGTCAGGCATGGTGGTGGAGTGTATGATTTGGGGCTGCATCAGTTCTGCCGGATGTGGGGAGCTACAGTTCACTGAGGGAACCATGAATACCAACATGTGCTGTGACATACTGAAGCAGAGCATGATCCTCTGCCTTTCTAAAGAAACTGAGGATAAAGGTACTGGACTGGCCAAGCGTCTCCAGACCTAAAAACTATGGAACATCTGTGGGACCTGCTAAAACGGGATGTGGAAGAGCACAAGGTCTCTAATATCCACCAGCTCCATGATGTCATCAAGAGGATCCAGTGGCTCCTGTGAAGCTCTAGTGAACTCCATGACCAAGACGGTGAGAGGGAATCTGTCACCATTTAGCTTTTTTTTAGTTATCAATATGGGCATACAGGTAGCATAGAGGTGAAATTAGCCATACCTATATGCCTCCTGGATAATGGGTCGTTTTGCAAAAATCATCTTTCATATCTTCTATCTTCCAGGCTATGGGGTGTGTGCTGCCAGGAAAATAAGCCAGCCTCCAGTCTTCATTATACAGGATTCTCCCTCCCCTTCTCTTCAGTGTCCCTGTGAAATCAAGTTCGCGGCCAGAAATCCCGCGCATGCGCATTATGCCTGCTGTCTCCTCCCTGCACTGTGAAGTAACAGTGACTCCCTGGCGCCTGCGCACATTAAAATTGAACACTGTGGCCACAGAACGGCGGAACAGTGCAGGGTAGAGACGTCAGGCATAATTAACAGGCACATCTGATGTCACAGTGACACCAGGGAAGATAAGGGGAGGAGGTATCCAGTATAATGAATACCAGAGGCAGGTTTATCTTCCGGGCAGCACAAGCCCAATAGCCTGGAAGATAGAAGATGTGTTGTCCAATGAAAAGATATAATAAAATAGTTACAAAAATGTGAGGGGTGTACTCACTTTTGTGATAAACACTGTGTGCAGAATTATTAGGCAATTGAATATTTTGATCACATGATACCTTTTATACATGTTGTCCTACTCCAAGCTGTATAGGTTGAGAGCCAACTACCAATTCAGTAAATCAGGTGATGTGCCTCTCTGTAATGAGGAGGGGTGTGGTGTAATGACATCAACACCCTATATAAGAGGTGTGCTTAATTATTAGGCAACTTCCTTTCCTTTGGCAAAATGGGTCAGAAGAGAGATTTGACGGGCTCTGAAAAGTCCAAAATTGTGAGAGGTCTTGCAGAGGGATGCACAGTCTTGAAATTGCGAAACCTTTGAAGCGTAATCACCGAACAATCAAGGGTTTAATGGCAAATAGCCAACAGGGTCACAAGAAGTGTGTTGGGCAAAAAGGTGCAAAATAACTGCCCATGAGTTGAGGAAAATCAAGCGTGAAGCTGCAAGATGCCATTTGTCACCAGTTCGGCCATATTTCAGAGCTGCAACGTTACTGGAGTATCAAAAAGCACAAGGAGTGCCATACTCAGGGACATGGCCAAGGTAAGGAAGGCTGAAAAACCACCACCTCTGAACAAGAAACATAAGATAAAACGTCAAGACTGGGCCAAGAAATATCTTAAGATTGATTTTTCAAAGGTTTTATGGACTGATGAAATGAGAGTGACTCTTGATGGGCCAGATGGATGGGCCAGAGGCTGGATCAGTAAAGGGCAGAGAGCTCCACTCCGACTCAGACACCAGCAAGGTGGAGGTGGGCACTGGTATGGGCTGGTATCATCAAAGATGAACTTGTGGGACCTTTTCGGGTTGAGGATGGAGTGAAGCTCAACTCCCAGACCTACTGCCAGTTTCTGGAAGACAACTTCTTCAAGCAGTGGTACAGGAAGAAGTCAGTATCGTTCAAGAAAAACATGATTTTCACGCAAGACAATGCTCCATCACATGCATCCAACTACTCCACAGTGTGGCTGGCCAGTAAAGGTCTAAAAGGTCTAAAAGATGAAAAAATAATGACATGGCCCCTTGTTCACCTGATCTGAACCCCATAGAGAACCTGTGGTCCCTCATAAAATGTGAGATCTTCAGGGAGGGAAAACAGTCCACCTCTGGGAACAGTGTCTGGAGGCTGTGGTGGCTGCTGCACGCAATGTTGATCGTAAACAGATCAAGCAACTGACAGAATCTATGGATGGTCGGCTGTTGAGTGTCATCGTAAAGAAAAGTGGCTATATTGGTCACTAATTTTTTTGGGTGTTGTTTTTGCATGTCAGAAATATTTATTTCTAAATTTTGTGCAGTTATATTGGTTTACCTGGTGAAAATAAACAAGTGAGATGGGAATATATTTGGTTTTTATTAAGTTGCCTAATAATTCTGCACAGTAATAGTTACCTGCACAAACAGATATCCTCCTAAGATAGCCAAATCTAAAAGAACCCGAACCAACTTCCAAAAATATTAGGCTTTGATATTTATGAGTCTTTTGGGTTGATTGAGAACATAGTTGTTGATCAATAATAAAAAAAAATCCACTAAAATACAACTTGCCTAATGATTCTGCACACGGTGTAGTGTATCTCATAGACATTGAGCGTCATTTGTAATTGTTTTACTTTTCTTCTTTTTCTTTAGAAGCGAATAGAGTCTACATGAACTTGTTATTTTCTTTCTACTAATGTCTCGTCCTTTGTTGCAGTCAGCTCTTATTTTTACTAGTAACACACGGACGTGCTGAGCAGATACTTTACATTTTAAGTGCTTGAAAGTAGGTAAAAAGGGAAATAATTCTCCTCTACTTCCTTAATAGAAGCTTGCAGCTTTTTAAACACACAAAGGTTGATCAGATTATGACCTAAATATTCTAACGACAGTCTCTGGTTTTGAGACCGATTCGTAGCAAGAGGAACTAGACAAAAAAAATACAAACTTATCTAGTTTCAGTGTTGCTAACCTCTGGGACCTCTACTGGGGCATGAGAATAAAAGGTCATAGGGCTGGTGTCGCATTGTGTCCACTATTAATTTTATCCTTGGACAGCGAGACTCCCAGCCACTAGGCGACGGTTTCCTACTCAGCCAGGTGGCCGGGTTGCAGTTCAGGAAAATAAACCATCATGGTTGAAGCGCTACAGTAGCACTGGAAGCCTTTCATTCTCAACATCTATGTGGGTCAAAGGCTGCAAAGATATCATAAAGTTCGGAACTTGGAATGTACGAACCATGAACCAAGGCAAACTTGACTTCGCCAAAGCTCAAATGGACAGAAGAGGGCTCGACTTACTCGGAATTGGCAAACTAAGATGGACTCAATCTGGACATTTCCAGTAAGACGAACATTGGGTCTACTATTCTGGGAATGATAATTGAAGAAGAACCGGTGTTGCTTTTATTCTCAACCGAAGATTGTCTGGCACTGTCCTGACGTACAAGGCAGTCAGTGATAGAGTCGTCTGAAAATGACTACAAGGAGCGCCAATCCATGACGCAGTTATACAAGTCTACGCACCAAGAACAGATGCCAAGGAGGACGTTCACCAACAACAGATGCCGAGGAGGATGCTCACCAGCAATAGATTCTGAGGAGGAGAACGTTCACCAATAACAGATGCCGAGGAGGATGTTCACCAACAGCAGATGCCGAGAAGGAGGACATTGAACTATTCTACAATCCAGTTCAAGAAGAAATCGACAAGACACTAAAACAAGATGTAACGCTGGTGTCTCTGCCCTGCTCATCTCCTTCCACCTAGCAGAGACACCTATGCACTCACCGCTGTGGCCCTGAATGTATCCCTTCTTTTCCATCCCTCCACCATGACCTTCCTGCTGCTTCAGCTCTGCTCTTCATTTCAGGACCTGCGCAGGCCTACTGGTATGTCCCCTTAGGGTGCACGTGCCAAGGGGCCAGCGCGTACCCTCCTTTAGTGTTTCCCAGCCTATTGATGGGAGCCTCTGTGTATTTAAGGCATGCTCCCCTTCTAGGAGGTGCCTGTTCAATGTTAGTTGCAAGTTAATCCTGTGATTCTTGTGTTATGGTCAGGTCCCTTTGCTGTGTCTCAGTATCTGTTTCCGTGCCTGTACCACCTTAAGAACCATGTTCCAGCATCTCTCCATTTCGTGTACTTGGTCCTGTCTGCACCAGCCATCCTGTCTGCACCAGCCATCTTGTTGGTACCTGAGCCTGATCCGTTCCTGCCTGTCAGAATGTGTACCTGAACCTGTCCAGCCTTTGGGTCCAGCTTCTCCTTGCATGGCTCCTACATGTGTCTCCGTCTCTGCTGCCAGTCCTGACTCCTGCCAATAGCTTCGACCCCATTTCACCTGCTTCTAGTCCGGACCTCTGCCAGTGGTTCCAATGTCTCACCTGCTGCCAGTCCACACACCCGCTTGTGGCACCAACCTTGTTTTGCCTGCTGCTGTTCGGGTCAGCTACTGCAGACCTGGGGTCTGCCCTGGAGTGGTACCTGGTATCCACCAGACGCCAAGACCAACCTCACCATTAGAAGCTATGGCAATTACCCGTTAGGCACCTAGTCACTCCGCTCTAGGGTAAGCCTGGGCTCTGTAGTCCAGTAGGTCCATAAATCTGTCTTGGGCATAATGCTTTCTGCCGCTCCGGCCGTAACAAAAAAAAATTCTCATTTTCATGGGAGACTTGAATGCCAAAGTGAGCCATGGAAAACATGGAATCGTTGTTGGAAACTTTGGACATGGTGAACAAAATGAGGCTGGAGGAAGATTCATTGATTTTTGTATGACAAATCAACTGTCAATCATAAACACCTTCTTCCAAAATCAAAGAGACTTTACACATGGACATCACCAAATGGGGCCTATAAAATTCAGAATGACTACATATGTGTTCCACAAAGCTGGAGGTCATTGATAATTACTGCAAAAACAAATCCAGGAGCTGACTGTGGAACTGATCATGAACTTTTGAAAGCAAAGATTAATGTCAAGTTATGCAAAAAGACTATACAACAGATTGGTTCCAACTTTGAATTGACCAACATACTTAAAGAATTTTGGAACGGTCTTCACAACGGATTTATATCTCTGGACATGGTTGAAACAAAGCCTGAGGAATTCTGGACACATATAAGGACTATTATTACTGAGGAACCTATCGGACTATAGCACTCATACCTCATGCCAGCAAAATACTACTGAAGATCCTACAGAGATGACTACAGCCTTTGGGGTACTTTGCACGCTGCGACATCGCTAGCCGATGATAGTGATGCCGAACGCAATAGTCCCCGCCCCGTCGCACATGCGATATCTTGTGATAGCTGCCAGAGCGAACATTATCGCTACGGCAGCTTCACACGCACTTACCTGCCCTGCGACGTTGCTCTGGCCGGCGACCCGCCTCCTTCCTAAGGGAGCGGGTCGTGTGGCGTCACAGCGACGTCACACGGCAGGCGGCCAATAGAAGCGGAGGGGCGAAGATGAGCTGGACGTAAATACCCCGCCCACCTCCTTCCTTCCGCATTGGCGGTGGAGGCAGGTAAGGAGATGTTCCTCGCTCCTGCGGCTTCACACACAGCGATGTGTGCTGCCGCAGGAACGAAAAACAACACCGTATCTCCTATTGGTGCGACATTATGAAAATGTCCGACGCTACGCAGACCACCGATTTACAACGCTTTTGCGATCGTTTATCGGCGCATCTAGGCTTTACACGTTGCGACGTCGTTACCATCGCCGGATGTGCGTCACTTTCGATTTGACCCCGAAGATATCGCAGTAGCGATGTCGCAACTTGCAAAGTACCCCTTACTGTGACAAAGAGCTGCGAAACAAGAAATGTAATTGGAAAGACCAAAGAATATAACAAGGAGCTCTATTTTTGCATCATTGACTACAGCAAAGCCTTTGACTGTGTTGATCATCGTAAACTTTGGAATACCATGAGGGAAATGGGTTTGCTGAACCATCTGATTAGCCTTATAAAAAACTTTTACATCAACCAAGAGAGAGGCGTCAGTCAAGGCTGTTTCCGGTCAAAATTTCTCTTCAATCTATATGCAGAAGCTCTTTTCAGGAAGGCTGGACTTCGAGAAAAAGAAGAAGTAATCACAATTATTGGACGAGTCATCAACAATATTAAATTTGCAGACGATACAGCATTGATAGCAACAAGTGTAGATAGAATGAAGGACTTATTACAGAGTGTGAAGATGGAAAGCTCGAACATAGGATTCTTACTCAATACAAAGAAGACTAACATATTGTCTACTGCCAGATATGACCGGGACTTATTTGAGATGGACGGCGACAAACTGGAAGCTGTAAAGAACTTCAACCTACTCAGGTCAATGATCACTCAAGATGCAACGACGACACCAGAAGTCAATAGGAGAATAGCTGTGGGCAAATCAATAATGAAGTCACTGGATAAGGTCCTTAAATCAAGGAACATTTCACAGGTGATGAAGACACGGCTTCTACATAGTCTGGTCTTTTCTGTAATAACATATGGATATGAAACGTAGATGATTAAAGACAGAAGAAGAATCAGCGCCTTCAAAATGTGGTGCAGGAGAAGGATGTTATCTATACCATGGATGGCAAGAAGAACAAACAAATCAATTTTGGAACAATCAAACCAAACACGTCACTCAAGGAAGGATCACCAAGCTACGACTTGCCTACTTTGGACATTTCATAGGAAGATACCAATGACTAGAGAAGGACATAATGGTCGAAGAATAGAACGAACAAGGTGAAGAGGAAGACCAGCAATCTGATGGCTGATACTATCAAGATTATGGTGGAGAAGACCCTGGTGGACCTATCTGGGTTGCACAAGATCGATCTTTCTACAGAGGGTTCATCCATCAAGTCGTTATGGCTTGAGATCAAGCTGAAGGCTGTTAAAATAAATAAATAAACAAATATGGGTCCCAGTGATCATACCCTCACCAGTCATAAAGTGATGGCATAACCTAGAAATATATAATTACTTTAAAATAAAAATTGAATAACAAATTGTAAAATATTGACTACCTGCACTCACCACTAGAGGGAGCTTAGTAGCTTAGTGTATACTGTACATACATCTGATTTAGTAATAAACCTGTATGCAGTGATCTCATAAATTCACCCAAGAAGCAGAATACATTTTTGCCTGCTATAGTTATACAGTGTGTCCACACATATCCTGTCCACCGCCATTAACTTGAGAACGGCGGCAGCTATAGGCACAGAAGTGGTGTCTAGGTATAGTAAAGTAGCCATGTGCTATGCAATGAAACCACCTAAAGCGCCACCTAGTGGAAAACAACGCAGTTAGCATTTTTATCTCGAAAACGGAACAAGAAAAAATGTGAATTAAAAAATTGTAGGGCATCATCATTTCAATACAAATCGACACCTTGCATACAGAAATGCTATGATATGAAACCCATGACCTCCGAAAACATTGATGCTGGTCACGCATATGGCGCTCATTTAACTTTGATGCTCAAAGTGGCCCCCGTCAGCTGCAATGCACACGTGGACTCTGGACAGCATACTGTATCTTGCTGCACGTTGTGCAATATGGTAGGTGACACGTCTGCACAAGTATCTGTGATACGTCGTCGTAGGACCTGCAATGTTGGTGGAGGGGTCGCATACACCTGCTGTTTGATGTGACCTCACAGAAAGAAGTCCAGTGGGGTCAGGTCAGATGAGCGTGGAGGCCACTCTACACAGCCACCATACCTAATGACTTGTAGGAAGGTCTCCATGAGGTATCGCTTCACGTCCGCAGCCTTGTGAGTTTTACACATTCTAATCATAGCATTTCTGTATGCAAGGTGTCGATTCATATTGAATTGATGATGCCCTACAACTTTGTAATTCACTTTTTTTCTCTATCTCGTTCCGTTTTCAAAATAAAAATGCTAACTCCGTTGTTTTCCACCAGGTGGCGCTATAGGTGGTTTCTTTGCGTAGCGCATGGCTACTTTACTATACCTAGACACCACTTCTATGCCTATAGCTGCCACCGTTCTCAAGTTAATGGCGATGGACACACTGTATAGGACATAATAAAGGGGTAATACGTCTTCAATTCCAATAATCAGTTCCTTGTGGTTTTCAAGAACTCTGCTTGCAGTCAGTTCAGTAGAACTGCTCTTGTGGGTGCGACCATCACAAATTTATCACAGTTTTCAGAGTTCTGTATAACTATCACGTATCCAGGACAGAATTGTATCTCCTGAAAATAGACAATAAAGATGCTATCCGTGCTATCCGTTATGAATCTCAACCATTGCTGATGTCACTTCATTGTTTATATGTTAGTTTTACAAAATCAAAAAAGATCAGTAGGAATTTATATAGAAAATGTATTAGAGAATTGTATCATTTTTATCTTTTATTTGCTAAAGAAGTTGTTGCACCCTTAGGCTACTTTCACACATCAGGTTTTTGCCATCAGGTACAATCCGGAAAAAAACGGGTAAATCGGATCCGGTACCGCATCCTTTTTATCCCCATAGACTTGCATTGTAACCGGATTGTACCTGATGGCTTTGCGTTGCATCCGGTTTTTTCCGGATGCGGCAAAATTTATCAAAGCGGCGGCCGGAGGCAACGTATCTTGCAACATTTTTTTGTCCGGCAAAAAAACCGCATCGCGCCGGATCCGGCGCGATACGGCGTGTTTTACAATGAAAGCCTATGGACGCCGGATCCGGCGCAATGCGGTAAAAAATGGATGCGGCTACCGGATCCGTTTTTGTAAACTGCGCATGCACCAAATTAATTAAAAAAGCTGATCCTTCAAAAAAAAAGGACAAACCGGATGCAAAAACGGATGCAAACCGTATCCACCGGATCCGGTTTTGTACGCATCCGGCATAACGGATCCGTTAAAAACCGTATCTGGTGGATACAGTTTGCATCCGTTTTTGCCGGATCCTTTGCATCAGGAAAAAAAAGGATTGTGCCTGAATGCAGAAAACTGATGTGTGAAAGTAGCCTTACAAGTGTTCCCTGTCAATTCATCAAACTTTGCAAAAATTAATAATATAAGAAACTTTGTAATATATCTACATGCTTCTTTCTCCACTTATGAGCCATCTCCACTCCCTTACCCGCTCACACACCACCATGCCTCCTGATCTCATCAAACACTCCGAAAAACTCGAAAAATCTGTCCTGGTCAAAACCAATAAGGCTGCCAGATCACTGAGGGATCAGATTACAGCTGCCTATTAAAGTCTATAGATGGGGAGGGATGAGCAAAATAAAAAATAGACTTGTTAATAGTAATTGTTTTATCTCATTCCCTGCACTAGATTCCCAGCCACACTTCTCAGCACTGCAATCTATTGAGCTTCATACTGCTGCTTTCTAGTAAGCGGTTTATCTCATACCTGCACTGGATTCACAGCCACATTGCTCAGTACTGCCATATAGTGTCCTTCATACTGCTGCTTTCTAGTAAGCGGTTTATCTCATCCCTGCACTGGATTCACAGCCACATTGCTCAGTACTGCCATATAGTGTCCTTCATACTGCTGCTTTCTAGTAAGTGGTTTATCTCATCCCTGCACTGGATTCACAGCCACATTGCTCAGTACTGCCATATAGTGTCCTTCATACTGCTGCTTTCTAGTAAGCAGTTTATCTCATCCCTGAACTGGATTCACAGCCACATTGCTCAGTACTGCCATATAGTGTCCTTCATACTGCTGCTTTCTAGTAAGCATTTTATCTCAGCACTGTGCTGGATTCACAGCCACACTGCTCAGTACTGCCATATAGTGTCCTTCATACTGCTGCTTTCTAGTAAGCATTTTATCTCAGCACTGTGCTGGATTCACAGCCACACTGCTCAGTACTGCCATATAGTGTACTTCATACTGCTGCTTTCTAGTAAGCATTTTATCTCAGCACTGTGCTGGAGTCACAGCCACACTGCTCAGTACTGCCATATAGTGTACTTCATACTGCTGCTTTAGACCTCTTTCAGACATTCGTGAAAAACCACGCACGTTTTTCACGGACATGTCAGAGGTGCATTTTGCCCTCCATGAGCCGTGTTTATGGCACACGTGTGTTCTCCGTGTGTTATCCGTGATAACACACGGAGAACGGGAACTTTCTACTCACCTGTCCCTGGCGTCGCTGTCCGTGGTGCTGATCTTCGGTCTCCGGTCCTGCCGACTCCCCGCTGCTGCTGCTTCCGGCCGCAGTGAAGTGAATATTAAATGAGCATAATGAGCGGCGGTCGGCAGCAAGTGACAGCAGCGGCAGAGACAGCAGGGCTGGAGAAAGTGAGTAAAGTTTTGGGTTTTTTTCTTGCATACACATGTCTTTTCTCCGGTGCGTGTCACACGGAACACATCCGTGTGGTCCGTTTGGGTTACGTGTGACCCGTTTGCGTTCCGTGTGACACCCGTGATGCCGGAGAAAAAACGGACATGTTGCCATGAGAAACATACGGACACACGTATGTACGGAACGTTCCGTGCGTAAATACATACGTGTGTCCAAATCCATTTGAAAACATAAGTCTACGTGTGTACGTGTCTCCGGTACGTGAGGAAACGCACCAGACACGTACCGGAGGCGCGTACGTGTGAAAGAGGCCTTAGAGTCAGTGATTTATCTAATCCCTGCACTGGATTCACAGCCACACTGCTCAGTACTTGCATATAGTGTCCTTCATACTGCTGCTTTCTAGTAAGTGATTTATCTCATCCCTGTGCTAAATTCCCAGCTGCTCAATACTGCCATATAACAAATTTCAAGCAGCTACTTTCTTTTGTTTTTTTTTTTAATCTCATCTCTACACTAGATTCACAGCTACACTGCTCAGTACTGCCATATAATATCTTTCATGATGCTGCTTTCTAGTAAGTGTTTTATCTCACCCCACATCTATACACAGCTACACTGCTCAGTACTGCTTTATGTCCTCTATGCTGCTGCTTCTGAGCGTGTGCACTCATGCTTCACACTAATGGGTATCAAAGTTCGGCTAATCAGTGGTTTGACCCCTATGATCATTAGACAATCCTTTTAATTCTGCAATTGGTGCTTTTGTTGGCAACCATGGAGCAACCTACGATCACAAAGAAAACCTTACATACCTAGAGATCGCTGATATTTTATTTGCATTTTCTGCATCACCTGCACAGAATAAACATAATGCACATATGATCGCAGAGGGACCCCCAACTATCATAAGACCAGTGACCCTAAATGCTCCGTGTGATGGAGCGGGTTGTGCGCACCGTGTCCGTTGCTTATTTCACTCTTCTCTCTCTCTCATATAATGTCTTCTCACCTTCCTTTAGCTCAATAGTGGTCACCATGAGATACAATATGGGAAAAGGACAGCGCAAACAGTACCTTTATTTATGGGAAATGATTGGGTTTGTAGGCACAAACCCGAAAACCACTGGCATGGGGCTACTGGAACTAAATTTTACTGCAAGAGGAAAAAGTGATTTAGAGGAAGCGGGGATCTTATTTATATATATACAAAAAAATGTCACCGGTTTCATTCTCGAAAATAGAAAGCTAAGAAAAGAATGACAGGAAGCCGCACGCATCGCCTTGTACGATGCCACCGTAACAAATCGCCCGCATTAGACGGACAAAAGGGACTAACTTTTTAGGTGTTGGGCTGTCTTACCAGTCTAAATTTGTTTAGAGGTGGGTTTTGCCTATATACACATGCTATACTATACATAATATTACCATAAAGTTAATATTGCTGTCATACTGGCCACATACATAAAGTACAAGCCTAGAAAAGAACACTACGGGCACCATAATAGTTGTCATAGCCATCAGTGTGGCCACCATAAAAAATGTTAGCTGAAACTTCACATATTCCCATCTCCAAGACCCTATCCCAATATGTAGTAGGTGTAGTAATAATAATATTAGCAAATACCTCCAATTAGAAATGTAGTATAGTTCCCCTGATTAGCTATGTCACTTACCTCATGTGCAGGGCATTGCAGCTTAAGTATCCATGGTTATGTCTACTAGCATTTAATTAACTGAATACAATGTGACTGTGGGATAGCAAGGGATAGGGGCTCCTATGCTGTCCCCCATGCTAGAGGACCATAGGCTATCCCTAACTTTAGGGTTACTCCTGATGGTGGAGATGCCTGAGTCACTTGCCTGACTATGCTCCTGACCAGAACAAATCTGATTTCACACTCACACCAGGGAAGGAAGGGGCAGAAGTGAGAGATGGAAACACAGATAAAGACAGATAGGGAAAAGCCAAAACTCTGACATACTGCAAATTCACAGGGACAAACAATGAGAGACTTGGGAGAAAAACAAGAGCAGGAAGGTAGGAACAAAAGGCAACAAGGGTTAATTCCACAGCCGCACTCAGCAACCAGTACTACAATCACCAGTTATTCTGGATCACAACACTTCATCGGGAGAGCTGACATAAACTATAGCAGGAAGGATGTAGCCAGCATATATAGGAGGAGAGCAGATGTGATTGGCTCCCTGATAACATGTGATCAAAGCAGACTAACAAGCAGACTAGCAGAGATTAACTCTTTCTAGCCTGCCTATGAACGCCTGAGTCTTCCTGCATTGCAAAACTATACGTTAATGACCTGTGCACGCGGTTCGTTTATTGATAATTTTTTTGTTGAAATCTGCACCAAAATCTGCATGCCTGTCCTGAAGTCAGCCGCGTGTTGCTTTTTTTTCCCTTCAGATTTTGGTGCACAAAAGAGAAGCAGCATGTCAATTGTTGGGGTGCTTTTTTCTGGATTTTTTATTCCTTCCAGCCATTGACTTCACTAAAAAACATACATGGAAGAAACCACACCAAAATGCATGTGTTTTTTGGTGCCTTATTCTGCCAGAAGGTGCAGAAAAGTTTTGCACCAAATCTGCAACGTGTGCACATACCCTAAGGCGGGCTTTGCACACTACGACATCGCATGTGCGATGTCGGTGGGGTCAAATTGAAAATGACGCACTTCCGGCATCGCATGCGACATCGTAGTGTGTAAAGGCTCGATGATACGATTAACGAGCGCAAAAGCGTCGTAATCGTATCATCGGTGCAGTGTCGGCGTAATCCATAATTACGCTGACGCGACGGTCCGATGTTGTTCCTCGTTCCTGCGGCAGCACACATCGCTGTGTGTGAAGTCGCAGGAGCGAGGAACATCTCCTACCGGCATCCCGCGACTTCCGTAGGTTATGCGGAAGGAAGGAGGTGTCCGGGATGTTTACATCCCGCTCATCTCCGCCCCTCCGCTCCTATTGGCCGCCTGCCGTGTGACGTCGCAGTGACGCCGCACGACCCGCCCCCTTAATAAGGAGGCGGGTCGCCGGCCAGAGTGACGGTCGCAGGACAGGTGAGTCCATGTGAAGCTGCCGTAGCGATAATGTTCGCTACGGCAGCTATCACAAGGATATCGCTGCTGCGACGGGGGCGGGGACTATCGCGTGCGACATCGCAGCATCGGCTTGCGATGTCGCAACGTGCAAAGCCCGCCTAAGACCCCATGCATACGCTGCAGTTTTGGATGCTTTTTTGGTGCATTTTGTGGTGACCTTTTAGTTTCCACAAACTGCATGCTTTTCCTTCCCCAGTAAAGTCTATTAAATTTCAGATTTGCTATGCACACATTGCTTTGTTGGTGGCCTGCATTTTGGGTAACCACAAAAATGCAGCATGTCAATTTTGTTTAACGTTTTTCTCTGCTTTTATCACCCATTGATGATACAAAAAATGCAAAAGAAGAGCAAAGTCAAATAACGCATCAAAAACGCATGAAAACACAAGCGTATTTTTGACCACTGGGTGTATTTTTTGTGCATTTTTGTGGTCACCACAAAAAAATGCAGCGTGCAGACATAGCCTAAATGTTGTCAGGGACCGAGCTGCGTCGGAAAGTATTTGGACAGCAGCTTCCCCCCGCCCGCTACCAATGACTGACAGGTCTCTCCCAGCATGCATGTATAAGGAGAAAGCTGTCAGTCACTGGGAGCAAGTGGGAAGAAGCTGCTGGGGACTTTCTGGGCTGTTTACACAGGACCAGGGGCAGACATATACCATTGGTGCAACCAGTGCAGCCGCACAGGGGCCGAATAGGTTGTGGGACCCATGACCACCTCCAAATTAGGTGGAGGAGTTACCAGACTGCAAAGGGCCCTTATAAAGTTTTTGTACAGGGGCTCTCATCTGTCTGTGTCCGCCAGTGCACAGGACAGCGATACAGTGATTGAGACGGAATGATTGTGAATGTGATTGCTGCTGATAACCATGATATTGTATGGGGATGTACTGCTGATAACCATGATATTGTATGGGGATGTGCTGCTGATAACCATGATATTGTATGGGGATGTGCTGCTGATAACCATGATATTGTATGGGGATGTGCTGCTGATAACCATGATATTGTATTGGGATGTGCTGCTGATAACCATGATTTTTTTGCATGCATAAAAATCATCGCTTTGCTCGTTTTCGGGTAATTGCCAGTATTGGCTCATCTAAATGGGCCAAAGGAGGGTTCATACCCTTGAATATACAAGTGGTGGCACTACTTAGCCTCCACGAATGTTCACAAATGAGTTCTGAAGCAGCTGAGGTGTACCCATCTGTGACACTCTGCACTATATACTCATTGGGACCTGTATGAAGGTGCCATTTGTACACCGGGTTCACCATAGATTGGACTGATGTGTAAAATCTGTGTAAAGTTTTGCACTTTGTCCAGTAGGGCTTGTAATTTTTCCC
The DNA here is from genome assembly GCF_048569485.1 of Anomaloglossus baeobatrachus. Classification (NCBI taxonomy): domain Eukaryota; kingdom Metazoa; phylum Chordata; class Amphibia; order Anura; family Aromobatidae; genus Anomaloglossus; species Anomaloglossus baeobatrachus. Next base: position 66,015,518 of record NC_134353.1, read on the forward strand.
GCTATTCTGTCTGTATGTCTGTAAAAGACATGAAATCAGGTAGGTGGTTTCAGTGCGGCAAGACGATGAATAAGACTGAAAGTGGAAAGTGTGGAAGGCAGGTTGTAGCAGAATGCAGAAGTTTTGCAGAATATTTATTGGTGAACATTCATATATTAGGGGCTGCTGATAAGTCTTTGCTTTACCCAGAAAGAAACAAGATAGCGTGATAAAACTTTACATTTATTCCACATACTCTCCACTGATGACAACACACTTCTTACATCCGTATTCCAAGCTCTGAAAGTCTAGCATAAAGGAGGAATTCGGTTGTGCCTCAAACCAGGCATCCGTAGCAGCCATGGCATCGGAAATGGTGTGAAACCCGGTACCCTTGAGGTGTTTCTTCAGGTTTGGAAACAGATGATAGTCGGAGGGAGCTAGATCTGGTGAATAAGGTGGGTGGTCAACCAGCTGGAAGCCCAGCTCTTCCAGTTTTGCCTTGGTCGCTTGTGCAGTGTGACCGGAGGTGTTGTCTTGCAGGGATAAGATTCTTTTGGACAGCTTGCTGCACCTTTTGGCCTTCAGAACTGCCTTCAATTGGTCCAAAAGTTCAATGTAATACCTTGCATTGATGGTGGAACCCTTTTGAAGGTAGTCCACTAGCAACAGCACACTCTCCTTATCCCAGACCACAGACGCTGTCACCTTAGTGGCTGATTTTTGCACCCTGAACTTCTTTGGACAAGGAGAACCACTGTGCCTCCACTCTTTTGAATGCTCCTTGTTTTCAGGGTCATACAAATAAATCCAGGTCTCATCCATAGTGACCAGTCGATCCAGGAAGTTCTTATCAGTCCGGAAACGCTGACAAATTGAGCGGGAAGTTTTCACTCACATGGTTCTCTGATCTGTTGTCAGACATTTGGGCATCCACTTTGCAGATCGCTTCCTCATGTCCAAATGTTCATTTGGACATTTCATTTCCCCCAATGTCTGCGACATATCACCATGATTATCCTTCCTTGCAGAAACAAGAATTGTATCACTCCACTGCTCTCAGTTTGCTGTGAATATCGCATTAGACTCTGCCATTTTGTTTTCCCGCGTGCGTAGAACCCTCGTATTATAAGTGAGAGAAGTTCGCTTCTTCCTTTCTCATTGAACCAAACGTCAAAACCTCTTGTAGTAGCATAGCTAATCGTTCTAAGATTGTGTTCACGCAGCCGGTTGTCATCTGTGTGTAGCGGATCCGGTGCAAAAAGTATTTTAAATAAATGGATCAGTTTGAGCAAAAATGGATGCAAAATGGAAACCAAAGTTTTTGTTTTTAAGCAGATCCTTCATAGTTTCAAGGTTGAAAGGAAACATGACTCCATCTAGTATAACCTGTAACCTGAAATGTTGATTCGGAGAAAAATTAAGAACCTCACAAGGCAGATAATTGCCCCATATGAGGGGAAAAATTCCATCCCTACTCACGTAGTTCAACAGTACCCATAACCTGTAACATTATAGTTTGAAGAAAGGCACCCAGGCCCTCCCTCAACATAAAGGGGATGTCCACTACTTTTACATTGATGGCCTATCCTTAAAGGGAATCTATCAGCAGGTTTTTGCTACCTCATCTGAGAGCAATATGATGTAGGAAAAGACCCCCTGAGTTCAACCATGTGTCACTTAGGTTAGTGGCTGCAGCCGTTTTGACACAGTGAAAAATTTGAGATTTTGCATGTAACAGAGCTCTGAGAGCTGCTCTCGCCCTTCCTAGGTTTTCAGTCTACATTTCCATAAACAGAAGCTGCTAATCACAGAGGGGGGCGGAGTCGGACTATAACTCAGGTGCTGCTGAGACCCACTAATGATAAAGATAAGAGGCTTAAGCTAACATTGCAGGTAAACAAAAAAAGATTGTCTCTGAAGTCTCTGTTTTAACTCTTCCAGCATGCAGTCTTCAGATTACATTGCAGAAGCATGCTGACAGAGTCTGTTTAAGATAGTTCAACAACAGCTAATTGGCCGGGGTCCGACTTCTTGCACCCCTGCCAACCAGCTGTTCTCAGTGTCGGTGGCGGGAGAAGGTGGACAGAAATGCTCAGTTCTGTAGCTGTCCTGTTTTTTATAGCGGCTCGGCCAGGTACTACACATCTGCCACCTATTAATAATAATAATAAAAAAATCTTTATTTCTATAGCGCCAACATATTCCGCAGCGCTGTACAATTCAGGAGGATCGTATACAAACAAATAACAGTTACAGAAAATACAATAATTAGAGTATGGAAAAAAAAGAGACAACCCTGCTCATGAGAGCTTACAATTTACAATGAGATGGGGGGGACGACAAGGTGCAAGTGCTTATTTACAATGACAATCCAGCCATATCAAAGAAATGGGGTATAGATAAGGGATGCGTTAACCGGTCAACCAGAACCTTGAGATGCATTTGGGTGCAGTGGAGTTTGCCGTGGAGTTTGCTGTTGAGTTATGCTCTGAAAAGTTGTAGAGGGATTATGTGAATTTAGTTTGGCTAGGGAATGTGATAGGCCACACTAAAAAGATGCGTTTTTAGGGAGCGTCTGAAGCTGAATAAGTTGTGATTCGTCCTAGCTTCTTGGGGTAGAGTGGTCAAGAGGATTGTTGCAGCTCAGGAGAAGTCTTGGATCCGGAAGCGGGAGATTTGGATTAGTGTGGATGTTAGTTGAAAGTCATTTGCAGAGCGTAGGGAGCGGTTAGGGTGATAGACAGAGAGGAGTGTGGAGATGCAGGGGGGTGCCGCACTGTGGAGAGCTTTGTGGGTGAGAACAAGCAATTTGAATGGTATCCTGTGATATATGGGGAGCCAGTGCAGTGACTGGCACAAAACGGAAGCATCCGAGTAGCGGTTAGCCAGATAGGTGACCCTGGCTGCTGCATTAAGGATGGACTGTAGAGGAGAGAGTCTAGTTAGGGGGAGACCAATTAATAGAGAGTTACAGTAGTCAAGGCGAGAGTGGATCAGGGCCACGGTGAGGGTTTTTGTCGTTTCCATTATGAGAAAGGGGCAGATTTTAGAGATGTTCTTGAGGTGCAAGCGGCAGGAGCGGGCAAGAGATTGTATATAGGAGGTGAAGGAGAGATCGGTGTTAAGTATAACACCCAGACAGTGGGCCTGCTGCTTAGGAGATATCGTTGTGCCACACACAGAGAGGGAGATGTTCAGGAAGGTTAGAAGACAGAGGGAATAGAAGTTCAGTTTTGGAAATGTTAAGTTTCAGATAGAAACCAGAGATGATGTTGCAAACTGCAGTCAGGCAGTCACTGGTGTTCTGTAGTACAGCGGGGGTGAGGTCACGGGATGAAGTGTATAGCTGTGTGTCATCAGCATAAAGATGGTACTGGAAGTCAAATCTACTGATAGTCTGACCAATTGGGGCAGTGTAGAGGGAGAAAAGAAGCGGGCCGAGGACTGAACCTTGAGGGACCCCAACTTTGAGAGGAAGAGGAGAAGATGTGGAGCCAGAAAATGATACGCTGAATGAGCGGCCATAAAGATAGGAAGAGAACAAGGAGAGGACAGTGTCCTTTAGGCCGATTGAATGGAGCATAGAGAGAAGGAGATGGTGATCAACAGTGTCAAAGCCTGCAGAGAGGTCAAGAAGAAAAAGCAGAGAGTGGTCACCATTACGTTTTGCTGTCAGAAGTTCATTGGTCACTTTGATGAGGGCAGTTTCTGTCGAGTGTAAGGGGCGGAAGCCAGACTGTAAAAGGATCTAGAAGAGAGCGAGAGGAGAGGTAGCGGGTGAGGTGGAAATAGACCAGGCGCTCCAAGAGTTTGGAAATGAAGGGGAGATTGGAGACTGGTCTGTAGTTGTTTGCCCAAGATGGGTCAAAAGTAGTTTTTTTTTAATAATGTAGTAATGATAGAGTGTTTAAGGGAGGAGGGGAAGATACCCAAAGAGAGAGAGAGATTGAAGATTTTAGTTAGGTGAGTGGTGACAACCGTAGAGAGCGTCTGGAGTAGGTGTGAGGGAAAGGGACCAGTAGGGCAAGTGGTAGGACGAGAAGAAGAGCCTGGAGACTTCCTCCTCTGTGAATGGGTCAAATGTAAAGAGTGATCTGGACGGTATGTGGGGAGGGATGGGAATCACAAAGCTTGGTGACTGGGAGCTGATCTCTTGGCGGATGCAGGGCCGGATTATAGGCGGGGCAGGCGGGGCTTCAGCCCAGGGGCCCCCACCACAAGAGCCTCTGAGGGGGCCCCCACCACCATCTGTGTGTCCGCCATTTTATTAATGTCGCAGTGGTTCAAGACCGCACTGTACCTTTAAGGTATTTCAATCCCGGCGATCACTACTGCAGACACGCCCACTGCACGCTGTGTGGGCTGCGTCTGCCAGGATGACGTCACCGCGCTGCTGTTTCTTCCTGCCGTAGAGGAACTGTGGGAGGACCGGAGGTCTCAGTGGATCCCGGTAAGTATGAGGTCATTAATCATGGTGCCGGCCAGGCAGGGGGCTGCAGTGAGGAGGGAGCAGACGCCGCTGATAACTCCAGACCGGTTCCATAGTGTCAGCGGCCACTCTGCTATCAGTGTGAGTTATTGCAGGAGTGTGACCTGCTGCAGATCAGGTCGGGCTGTCAGTGCCGGGTCATCGGCCTCATCCCTCCCCTGCAATAACTCACACTGATCTCCAGCACAAACATCACTACACAGAATCCTGCAGTGATCACATCTGAGCCTGCAGCACACATTACACTATATGGCCCATATTACATATAGAATATGTTACATCCTGTCCTGTAGGCCCAGGTGTGATCAGTGCAGGGGATTGTATATCTGTGCACATGGAATACCACATCCAGTGTACAGAGCAGTGTGATACACTGTGTACACACATCAGATGGTATATAATAATGTGTATATTCTATAACATCTGGTGTCTGTATCACAGTATATTGTGTAACAGTCATGTATTCTCCTGTACACTGTACAGGGGCGTACCTTTAGGGGGCATGCGGCATATGTTCCCCTGCACAGCAATCAGGGGGGAACCATTAAAAAGTGTGAGGCAGCAGTATGGTGGGAGAAAAGTGTGAGGGGCATAGTATAGAGCCTGGGTAGTGGGGAACATAAGCAGTATAGAGAAGGGGCAGCATGGTGGCCAGTGTCAGGACACAGTATGCTGAGGAGGGGGAATGTGAGACTGAGGTGCGGTATAGTGACTGTATAGTGAAGGAGGTAAGCAGTATAGAGAAGGGGCAGCATGGTGGCCAGTGTCAGGACACAGTATGCTGAGGAGGGGGAATGTGAGACGGAGGTGCGGTATAGTGACTGTATAGTGAAGGAGGTAGGCAGTATAGAGAAGGGGCAGCATGGTGGCCAGTGTGAGGGCACAGTATGGAGGGCACAGTATGCTGAGGAGGGGGAATGTGAGACTGAGGTGCGGTATAGTGACTGTATAGTGAAGGAGGTAGGCCGTATAGAGAAGGGTCAGCATGGTGGCCAGTGTGAGGGCATAGTATGGAGGGCACAGTATGCTGAGGAGGGGGAATGTGAGACTGAGGTGCGGTATAGTGACTGTATAGTGAAGGAGGTAAGCAGTATAGAGAAGGGGCGGCATGTTGGCCAGTGTGAGGGCACAGTATGGAGGGCACAGTATGCTGAGGAGGGGGAATGTGAGACTGAGGTGCGGTATAGTGACTGTATAGTGAAGGAGGTAGGCAGTATAGAGAAGGGGCAGCATGGTGGCCAGTGTGAGGGCACAGTATGGAGGGCACAGTATGCTGAGGAGGGGGAATGTGAGACTGAGGTGCGGTATAGTGACTGTATAGTGAAGGAGGTAAGCAGTATAGAGAAGGGGCAGCATGGTGGCCAGTGTGAGGGCACAGTATGGAGGGCACAGTATGCTGAGGAGGGGGAATGTGAGACTGAGGTGCGGTATAGTGACTGTATAGTGAAGGAGGTAAGCAGTATAGAGAAGGGTCAGCATGGTGGCCAGTGTGAGGGCACAGTATGGAGGGCACAGTATGCTGAGGAGGGGGAATGTGAGACGGAGGTACAGTATAGTGACTGTATAGTGAAGGAGGTAGGCAGTATAGAGAAGGGGCGGCATGGTGGCCAGTGTGAGGGCACAGTATGGAGGGCACAGTATGCTGAGGAGGGGGAATGTGAGACTGAGGTGCGGTATAGTGACTGTATAGTGAAGGAGGTAAGCAGTATAGAGAAGGGGCAGCATGGTGGCCAGTGTGAGGGCACAGTATGGAGGCACAGTATGCTGAGGAGGGGGAATGTGAGACGGAGGTGCGGTATAGTGACTGTATAGTGAAGGAGGTAGGCAGTATAGAGAAGGGGCAGCATGGTGGCCAGTGTGAGGGCACAGTATGGAGGGCACAGTATGCTGAGGAGGGGGAATGTGAGACTGAGGTGCGGTATAGTGACTGTATAGTGAAGGAGGTAAGCAGTATAGAGAAGGGTCAGCATGGTGGCCAGTGTGAGGGCACAGTATGGAGGGCACAGTATGCTGAGGAGGGGGAATGTGAGACGGAGGTACAGTATAGTGACTGTATAGTGAAGGAGGTAGGCAGTATAGAGAAGGGGCGGCATGGTGGCCAGTGTGAGGGCACAGTATGGAGGGCACAGTATGCTGAGGAGGGGGAATGTGAGACTGAGGTGCGGTATAGTGACTGTATAGTGAAGGAGGTAAGCAGTATAGAGAAGGGGCAGCATGGTGGCCAGTGTGAGGGCACAGTATGGAGGCACAGTATGCTGAGGAGGGGGAATGTGAGACGGAGGTGCGGTATAGTGACTGTATAGTGAAGGAGGTAGGCAGTATAGAGAAGGGGCAGCATGGTGGCCAGTGTGAGGGCACAGTATGGAGGGCACAGTATGCTGAGGAGGGGGAATGTGAGACTGAGGTGCGGTATAGTGACTGTATAGTGAAGGAGGTAAGCAGTATAGAGAAGGGTCAGCATGGTGGCCAGTGTGAGGGCACAGTATGGAGGGCACAGTATGCTGAGGAGGGGGAATGTGAGACGGAGGTACAGTATAGTGACTGTATAGTGAAGGAGGTAGGCAGTATAGAGAAGGGGCGGCATGGTGGCCAGTGTGAGGGCACAGTATGGAGGGCACAGTATGCTGAGGAGGGGGAATGTGAGACTGAGGTGCGGTATAGTGACTGTATAGTGAAGGAGGTAGGCAGTATAGAGAAGGGGCAGCATGGTGGCCAGTGTGAGGGCACAGTATGGAGGGCACAGTATGCTGAGGAGGGGGAATGTGAGACTGAGGTGCGGTATAGTGACTGGATAGTGAAGGAGGTAGGCAGTATAGAGAAGGGGCAGCATGGTGGCCAGTGTGAGGGCACAGTATGGAGGGCACAGTATGCTGAGGAGGGGGAATGTGAGACTGAGGTGCGGTATAGTGACTGTATAGTGAAGGAGGTAAGCAGTATAGAGAAGGGGCAGCATGGTGGCCAGTGTGAGGGCACAGTATGGAGGGCACAGTATGCTGAGGAGGGGGAATGTGAGACTGAGGTGCGGTATAGTGACTGTATAGTGAAGGAGGTAAGCAGTATAGAGAAGGGGCAGCATGGTGGCCAGTGTGAGGGCACAGTATGGAGGCACAGTATGCTGAGGAGGGGGAATGTGAGACGGAGGTGCGGTATAGTGACTGTATAGTGAAGGAGGTAGGCAGTATAGAGAAGGGGCAGCATGGTGGCCAGTGTGAGGGCACAGTATGGAGGGCACAGTATGCTGAGGAGGGGGAATGTGAGACTGAGGTGCGGTATAGTGACTGTATAGTGAAGGAGGTAGGCAGTATAGAGAAGGGGCGGCATGGTGGCCAGTGTGAGGGCACAGTATGGAGGGCACAGTATGCTGAGGAGGGGGAATGTGAGACTGAGGTGCGGTATAGTGACTGTATAGTGAAGGAGGTAAGCAGTATAGAGAAGGGGCAGCATGGTGGCCAGTGTGAGGGCACAGTATGGAGGGCACAGTATGCTGAGGAGGGGGAATGTGAGACTGAGGTGCGGTATAGTGACTGTATAGTGAAGGAGGTAAGCAGTATAGAGAAGGGGCAGCATGGTGGCCAGTGTGAGGGCACAGTATGGAGGGCACAGTATGCTGAAGAGGGGGAATGTGAGATTGAGTTGCACTTTCAGTGATTTTGGTACTGAGGGTGAGGGCAGTATAGAGAGGGGATAGCATGGGGGACATTGTGAGGGCACAGCTCAGGAGGGGGAGTGTGAGGAGGGGGCACAGTATAGACATTTGGAGGTATAGTGGGTACACAATGTAGAGGACGGTGTGAAGAGGGGGCCCAGTACTGAAAGAAGAGGCCATGTACCATAAGAATGACATTGTGTGGGTCATTTTGTGCAGGGAGCACAGTGAGGGGCAATTATTTATTCAGGCGCACAGCGTAGGTCATATATTTATATTTAGGAGCATTATAATCATTCTGCTATTTATTTTAAGGGCATAATGTTGAGATGTGCTGCAGAAGGCCCGGGAGGTCTGCAGAGGGGAGCTGTAGATGTGAAAAGTCATCATGACGTCTGGACAAGATGGAGAAGAAAGAATAAGATGACTCCGATCAGGGAAGATGTCACCTACAAGGTACCTGGATGTAACTGTATGTGTGTGATACTCAATGCTTCTCATCAGGACTGTGGTTCCTGTATGGTCCAAAGTCTGATGAATACTGATAACAACTCTCATCATTTTCTTACAATTGTTAAGGACATACTGGGAGTTGTTAATTCATGTGATACCAATGTATATGGGGATGTGACATTACAATATATTGTTGTAGTAAATTTGGTACTGTAGTCATGTATTGATGGTTCTGGTGATATATTCGTTTAGTGATGAGGGTGCTAGTGATGTATTTTGGTATTGCTTTTGGTTCTGGTGCTGTACACCGTGTGCAGAATTATTAGGCATTTTGTATTTTAGAGGATTTTTTTTATTATTGATCAACAACTATGTTCTCAATTAGCCCAAAAGACTCATAAATATCAAATCTTAATATTTTTGGAAGTTGGAGTGGGTTTTTTTTTTAGCTTTGGCTATCTTAGGAGGATATCTGTCTGTGCAGGTAACTATTACTGTGCAGAATTATTAGGCAACTTAATAAAAACCAAATATATTCCCATCTCACTTGTTTATTTTCACCAGGTAAACCAATATAACTGCACAAAATTTAGAAATAAACATTTCTGACATGCAAAAACAAAACCCCAAAAAATGAGTGCCCAATATCGCCCCCTTTCTTTCTGATGACACTCAGCAGCCGACCATCCATAGATTCTGTCAGTGCTTGATCTGTTTACGATCCACATTGCGTGCAGCAGCCACCACAGCCTCCAGACACTGCTCCCAGAGGTGGACTGTTTTCCCTCCCTGTAGATCTCACATTTTATGAGGGACCACAGGTTCTCTATGGGGTTCAGATCAGGTGAACAAGGGGGCCATGTCATTATTTTTTCATCTTTTAGACCTTTACTGGCCAGCCACGCTGTGGAGTAGTTGGATTAATGTGATGGAGCATTGTCCTGCATGAAAATCATGTTTTTCTTGAACGATACCGACTTCTTCCTGTACCACTGCTTGAAGAAGTTGTCTTCCAGAAACTGGCAGCAGGTTTGGGAGTTGAGTTTCACTCCATCCTCAACCCGAAAAGGTCCCACAAGTTGATCTTTGATGATCTCAGCCCATACCAGTTCCCACCTCCACCTTGCTGGCGTCTGAGTCGGAGTGGAGCTCTCTGCAATTTACTGATCCAGCCTCGGCCCATCCATCTGGCCCATCAAGAGTCACTCTCATTTCATCAGTCCATAAAACCTTTGAAACATCAGTCTTCAGATATTTCTTGGCCCAGTCTTGAGGTTTTATCTTATGTTTCTTATTCAGAGGTGGTGGTTTTCCGCCTTCCTTACCTTGGCCATGTCCCTGAGTATGGCACACCTTGTGCTTTTTGATACTCTAGTAATGTTGCAGCTATGAAATATGGCCAAACTGGTGGCAAATGGCATCTTGGCAGCTTCACTCTTGATTTTCCTCAATTCATGGGCAGTTATTTTGCGCCTTTTTTGCCCAACACACTTCTTGCGACCCTGTTGGCTATTTGCCATGAAACGCTTGATTGTTCGGTGAGCACGCTTCAAAAGTTTGGCAATTTCAAGACTGCTGCATCCCTCTGCAAGACATCTCACAATTTTGGACTTTTCAGAGCCCGTCAAATCTCTCTTTTGACCCATTCTGCCAAAGGAAAAAGAAGTTGCCTAATAATTAAGCACCCCTTATATAGGGTGTTGATGTCATTACACCGCACCCCTCCTCATTAGAGATGCACATCACCTGATTTACTTAATTGGTAGTTGGCTCTCAGCCTATACAGCTTGGAGTAGGACAACATGTATAAAAAGTATCATGTGAGCAAAATAGTCATTTGTCTAATAATTCTGCACACAGTGTATTTATGTACATTTTACTGATTCTGATCCTGTACACATGTAGCAAGCCATGATTTGTAAAATTACATGACCGCAAGGGTTTCTACATTATGTTAGTAGCATTAAAGGGGTTGTCCAGGTTTGTGATGATAGTTTCTATGTGACTGCAGACTTCTGAATCCTCAGTGTGCACACTGCACACTGTCAGGACTCTCCGATGCCAGCAGTGAGAGCTTGAGGGCATGTAACTATTGAGTGAGGCTGCAGACGTCTAATTTGAATGTGGCCGGAAGTAAGCAAATCGCATACTTGCAGTCCCATGACTACTTGCTCATGGCACGGGAAAATCATGACAGTGTGCAGTCCGCAAGCTGTGAGAATTCTGAAGTCTGTAGTCATATAACTACAAATTTTCCTTGTCGAGCTGGACAACCCCTTTAATAATAAAAGTAAGCCCCGTAGCATGCCCAATCCAACAACCTGTAATATACTCAATGTAAGGATTCAGATCTGCTTGCTAATTTTAGAAGTGGTCACATGACCACTTGCAGGTCATTTTAATACTTTGAGTCACAATTAGCTTCTCTTCCTGCTTCTCTTTATGGGCTGTAGTATTTCACTGAACATCGAGAGAATTAGGAAGAGCAGCTCATCGGTACGTGGCAAGTGTGAAAATGGAGTATGTCACATGACAACTACTCAAACCGCATAAGCCATGTATAGAAGGGGGCGCCAAACTGAACTCCTACTCCATGGACAGGAAAACCTAGATCCACCTCTGATACTGTGTATGGCATACCGTGTACAGACACCAGCTGCTATGTACTACTCCGGAGACAATACAATAGAGAGCACATTGTGATTTTCAGCAACCATTGCTGCCAGTGAGAACTTTCCCTTTCTTTATTTTTACTATTACTTGGCTGTCTTAACATTGGGATCAATAAAAAAATATGAGTAACTTTATTTTCTGTGTATAAGTGTAAATCTGAATGTGGCAGAACAGGATACGATCCATGCTCAGTGGATTTATATCTAAATGCTACAGTTCGTGCTCTACTGTTACGGCTAAAAATGTTAACGTTATGGGGCCCCCACCAGATTTTCTGCCCAGGGGCCCCCACCAACCTTAATCCGGCCCTGGGCGGATGTTTTCTATTTTCTCTGTGAAATACGAGGCCATGTCATCAGCATGAAGGTCTGTGATAGGGGTCTGTGCTTTGCGACTGAGGAGGGAATGAAAGGTGTCAAAGAGCTTTTTTGGATTGTTGTATAGTGAGGAGATCAGAGTGGTGAAATAGGTCTGTTTGGCGAGGTGAAGGGCAGCGTTGTAGGTTCTTAACATGAACTTGTAGTGTATGAAGTTTTCTGGTGTGCGGGTTTTCCTCCTTAGGCGTTCGGCACTCCTAGGGCATCGCTGGAGAACTGTGTATGGTCTTTCTGAAGGTGAGGGCCGCTATCAGTTGACAATGCAGCTGCAGAACTGAGCATTTCCAACCGCCTGCTGCCCCCACCGGCATTGCAAACGACTGATCAGCGAGGATGCGGGATGTTGAACTCTAGCCGATCAGACATTGATGACTTATTCTAATGATGAGCCATCCATATTAAAGTAGTGAACAAGTCCTTTAAAAAAATATATGTTTACTGTGTATGGTTCCTGTCTTGTATCTGTGTTTGATCTGTATTTTCTACCGTGGAGGTCTCTGAATTGTCAGTTAGTGCTAAAAAACAAATTACAAAACGAGTGACTGTCCGCTATCATCCGCATATACTTTAATGTTGAAAAAAAAACCATTTCATATCTTTTTTTTTGGCCAGACAAAAAAACTTTGTGCAAACATGTTTCATTCCCGATCAGGGAAATGAACCTTGTACTGAAACATTTTCCATTTTATGATCCCAAAATGCATCCGGAAACGGAGGCAACTACTATTCATGTGAACAGGACCTTACATTGCAGGTTCTTAATAAAGCTGGCAGCTGTGGTCTGAGTAATTCCTTGTGGTCAAATACGTCTCATGTTGAAAGAAGATGTTTTGTTTAGGAATCTTCTAGCTTTGTGTATTAGCACAGTGGACGATACTCGGGCTGCACTGCTGCCATTTTCATCATACATATGGACGATTTATGAAAAATGAGTAGCAGAAAAGACGTGTTTTAAGCTGTTTTTGCTTTTATTTTGCTGCCGGACTGGATTTAGCAACTTCTTGAAACTGTGAACCACGTGATGTTCTGTATAACTGATTGCAAAGTAGTGGAACGTTTTTGCACGTAGGGACATGGCCCAATAGGCCTAACTCCTGGCACCACAAACAGATCCAAAAACCTCCAGGAGCATAATTTAATTATTTTGTTGTATATAAAAGGAATACTGATTGATCTGTTTTAGAAATGTATTTTTGGTGGAATAGCCCTTTAAATGGAATCTTGCAACAGGTTTCTGCTACCTAATTGAAGATCATCAAAATGTAGGGCTTGAGACACTGAGTCCAGAGATGTGTCACTTATTAGTCTGTGTGCTGTGGTTTTTATAAAATCAATGTTTTATCAGCAGGAGATTATCACCAGATAACTAATAAACCTTCTGCCATCTAATCCAATCTGTCCCACCACTGATTGGCTGCTTTCTGCCTATGCACAGTATATACAGAAAGCTGCTAACGTGGGAGGGGTTATTGTCACAAGGAGATTTTTCCAGGCATCCCCTGTGATGTGATGGCGGTAACAGGATCTGTAGAAACTACAGATTCTACGCAGCACTCTGCCTCTTAACTTCTCTGATGTCTGTGATCAGCACAGGGAAATGCAGGCATCAACACACAGACTTAGGGGTACTTTGCACACTACGACATCGCAGCTGCGATGTCGGTGGGGTCAAATCGAAAGTGACGCACATCCGGCGTCGTTGTCGACATCGGAGTATGTGAATCCTTTTTAATACGATTAACGAGCGCAAAAGTGTCGAAATTGTATGATCGGTGTAGTGTCGGGCATTTCCATAATGTCGCTGCAGCGACAGGTACGATGTAGTTCCTCGTTCCTGCGGCAGCACACATCGCTGTGTATGAAGCCGCATGAGTGAGGAACATCACCTTACCTGCATCCCGGCTGCAATGAGGAAGGAAGGAGGTGGGCGGGATGTTTAAGTCCCGTTCATCTCCGCCCCCTCGCTTTTATTGGCCGGCTGCCGTGTGACGTCGCTCTGACGCCGCACGACCCGACCCCTTAGGAAGGAGGCGGGTCGCCGGCCAGAGCGACGTCGCAGGGCAGGTAAGTGCATGTGAAGCTGCTGTAGCGATAATGTTCACTACGGCAGCTATTCACAAGATATCGCATCTGTGACGGGGGTGGGGACTATCACGCTCGGCATCGCTACCATCGGCATGCGATGTCGTAGTGTGGAAAGTACCACTTAGGGCGGCGTTACACACACCGATTTATCGTGCGATCGCATGAGCGATCGCACCCGCCCCCGTCGTTTGTGCGTCACGGGCAGTTTGTTGCCCGTGGCGCACAAAGTCGTTTACCCCCGTCACACGTACTTAGCTCCCGAACGACCTCGCTGTGGGCGGCGAACATTCTCTTCCTGAAGGGGGAGGAACGTTTGGCGTCACAGCGACGTCACACAGCGGCCGCCCAATGGAAGCGGAGGGGCGGAGATGAGCGGGACGTAACATCCCGCCCACCTCCTTCCTTCCGCATTGCCAGCGGGACGCAGGTAAGCTGTGTTCGTCGTTCCCGGGGTGTCACACGGAGCGACGTGTGCTGCATCGGGAACGACGAACAACCGGCGCGCAGAAGGAGGAACGACGATATGAAAATGAACGACGTGTCAACGAGCAACGATAAGGTGAGTATTTTTGCTCATTAACAGTCGTTCGTAGCTGTCACACGCTACGATATTTCTAACGATGCCGAATGTGCGTCACGGAATAAGTGACCCCGACGACATATCGCCCGATATATCGTAGCGTGACGCCGCCCTTAGGCCTGTTTCACATGTCAGTGAAAAACACAGACGTTTTTCAGTGACGTGTAAAAAACTCATATGTCCGTCCGTGTTCCATGATTCACGGCACACGTGGGTTGTCCATGTGCAATCTGTGATACGTTATCCATGATTGCACATGGACGTACACTCACCTGCACCTGCTCCTGCTGAACTCTTCGACTCTGCTGTGTTTCTGCCCCCGCTGCAGCTACTTCCGGGTCGGCTGTGGCTGCATACATGAATATGCATGAGAATAAGCAGCCAGCTCTGAAGCAGAGGCAGCAGAGGCCGGAAACAAGCAGCGCTGGGTGAAAGTGCTTTTTATTTTCAATGTCTGTGTTTTTCTGGTACAAATTACAGGGATCACACCATAGTGTGGTCCGTGGGACATGAGTGATGCCAGAACAAAACGGACATGTCTCCGTGCGGCAATCACAGACACTCGCGTATGCCGCACAGAGACATGGTCAGTGAAAAATCACTGATGTGTGTGCAGACCCATTGATTATAATGAGTCTGTGTATGTCAGTGATTCTGGTACACATAAAAACTTGCACATACGTACCAAAATCACCGACGTGTGAAAGAGGCCTTAGGAAGGCCTTAGGAAGACAAGTGAGAGTTAATCTCTGCTGGGCTGCTTACTAATCTCTTTGATCACATACTGTGGGGGGGACAGTCACGTTCGCTCCCCTTCTATATATGCTGGCTGGACTATTCCATTAATGCCAGCTATAGCTTTCCTATACTGGTCTGGTGAGGTGTTGCGATCCAGACTTACTTTGATGGTTGTTGTGTATTGTTGCTGTGAGCGGTTGTGGTGTTAACCCTTAGTGACTTTTTATTGCTACCTTCCTGCTCTTGCTTTTCTCCTTTGTCTCTTACTGTTTATTCCTGTGAGTTTGCAGTGCATCTGAGTTTTGTCTTTCCCCTATTTGTCTTAATCTGTGTTTCCATCATACTCTTGCCTCTTCCTTCTCTAGGGGGAGACAGATTAGATCTGGTCAGGAAAATAGCAAGGAACGGGACTTCGGCGTCTCCATCTTCAGGGGTAATGCTGAGGTAAGAGATAGCCTAGGGTCCCCAAGTGTGAGGGACAGTATAGGAGCCCTCTGTCTCTCGCAATCCTGCAGTCACATTTACATTGTGACAGTTATACAGATCTCAGCACTCAGAGAACTGTTAGATCTGCAGCAGATAAAACAATTTTTAATCGTAACTGCAGCAAGCAGCCCAGTAAGTGACACATCCTTTGAATGAGGGTCTCTTCACCAACATCATGCTGCTCTCAAATGGGATAACAAAACACCTGGTGACCAATTCCCTTTAAAAAGGACTGATTCCCTACTTATGAGATCGTTACCTTGACAAAGGGCTGTTCATAAAGTCTCCCTCTGCAGCGATCAGCTGTAATCTCTGGGAAACCTTGCAGTAGGTGTTTAATTTTTCTGCAGCGCCTCCACAGGGGAAATAAAGAATTACACAGTGTACAATCAAATCAATGGCTTATCTGTATAATATGGGATAGGACAGATATTTGTTCTAACCACATAACACGCTGGCCAAGATATGAGAATCTTGAACAGAAGATTCTGTTTTCTTAATTTTAAAATACCTAATAGTTTATATAAGAAAATGATTTTCCAAAATGAACAACCCCTCTAAATCTCTAGGCCCTGAACCTGGATTGTCAGTGTATAAGTTGCACATTTTTGGATTCTTTATGCCAGGTAGACAGCTGGCAAGAATCGCGAGCAGACAAATCTTAGGTATGATGTATTGGTAGACTACTTGTTGGTTATGATGTCTTAAAGATGAGTTACAATGGCTTATTTGTATGGAGGAAATTCCTCCGACATCTCCTCGGTCGCTCTAGGCAAAGTTTCTGTTTTTTCGGCCAGAATGATCACACTCTAACAAAGGACAGAATAGACACACTTTCCAGCTCTAGATATAATAGACCAGGAACCCGTTTATCAACACCTCATTCCAAGCTTTAACCCCTCAAATCCCACCGAAGACGACATCTACAGGAGTTTGTATGTTGTCCCCGTGTTTGTGTAGGTTTTCTCTGGGTTATCCGGTTTCCTCCCGCACTCCAAAGACATAGTGATAGAGAATTTAGATTGTGAGCCACAATGGGGACAGAGATGATCAAGTGTGCAAAGCGCTGGGAAATTGATTGTGAGCCCCAATGGGGACAGAGATGGTTACGTCTGTAAAGCGCTGTGGAACATACAGGTGGTATATATGGTAATGTAGATGATGATTTTGTATGGGATCCGATTTTTTTTTTTTTTTGCACACCCATAGACTGGAATATTCTCATCAATACTACCGAAGAAACTACTGCAGTCCATGCTCAATTGTTTTCATGCAAATCCAGTCCTTAAAAAAATAGCACTCATTTAAAAAAAAACAAAAAAACATACAATCTAAAGGCCGCTTTACACACGATATCGCTAGCAATGTGACACGCCCAGATCGTTGTTACGATTTGCCAAGATCGCTCATAGGTTGTATTGTAGCGGTCACACGTACACATCTCACAAACGACGCTACATCGTTCAACGATATATTGTTTGACCAAGGCAGTCGCGTGGACACCGTCACACAGCAATCCTCCCAACGATTCCGGAAAAGACAGAGGCGTATAGCGTCCATAGCATACACCCTGGCATGACACCAATCAGAGCGGAGGAGACGTGGAGCATTGTTCGTAACGACACGCCCGTCGCTGATGACGGACGCACTAACGATGTTGTTCGTCGTTGGCAGGGTGTCAAACGTAGCAATATGTCTACTGCGTTCGAAACGACAAACAACACTTTAAAACTGAACGACGTGTCAACGATCAACGATTTTCGCTATTTTTACGATCGTTCAGAGTCGCACGTAGGTGTCACACGCAACGACGTCGCTAACGACGACGAAAGTGCGTCACGAAAACCATGACAACAACGACATATCGTCAGATATATCGCAGCGTGTAACGGGGCCTTAAGTGCTGTCAGTTCTCCCATGGACAGAGCTTGGCCCCTAAAATTTGATCCTACGATATCGCTAGCAATTGCTAGCGATATCGAGCGTGTAAGCACCCGCCTCCGTCGTGTGTGCGATATTGTGTGATCGCTGCCATAGCGAACATTATCGCTACGGCAGCGTCACACGCACATACCTGGTCGGCGGCGTCGCTGTGACTGCCGAACAATCCCTCCCTCAAGGGGGAGGGACGTTCGGCATCACAGTGACGTCACTAAGCATTTGGCCAATCAAAGCGGAGGGGCGGAGATGAGCGGGACGTAACATCACGCCCACCTCCTCCCTTCCGCATTGCGGCCGGTGGCAGGTAAGGAGACGTTCCTCGCTCCTTCGGTGTCACACACAGCGATGTGTGCTGCCGCAGGAACGAGGAACAACATCGATAATCAACCATTACCGATTTTTGGTTTTGGGACGACTTCTCCATGGTGAGCGATTTTCACCATTTTTGAGGTCGCTCAAGGTCGCTGGTAAGTGTCACACGCTGCGATATCGTTAATGACGCCGGATGTGCGTCACTAACAACGTGACCCCGACAATAAAACATTAACGATATCGTAGCGTGTAAAGCCCCCTTAATAGTCATCACTTTTTTACTCCTCTATCCACATGACCTTATGAGATCTTGTGAATTGTAGTTTTTAATGACACCATTAATTTTGCCCTATAATATACAAAACAAATGAGAAAAAACGGTAAGTTCGGTGAAATAGTGAAAAAAATAGCCGCAATTTTTTCTTTTATGCTTATTGTTCAGTAAAAACACCTCGCAAACATGAGTCTTCAGCTCAGTGTGGTGGTGGCAAAATCAAACTTTTTATCCTTTTTATTTTCTAGATTTATGTCCCAAAAGTTTTTTTTATTAGCTTTGCACTTTATTTTTTATACCTTCTAGGGAACTTGATCGCTTTTACGATATGCTGCAATGCTTCACAATGTAATGATCTCCTTCACAGGAGTAGCAATACGGCCGCAATGGAGAACTCAGTGCTGCAAAGAAAATCAGTATATAAATGTCAGTTATAAATGGAATTTTTCTATATGTCAATGAAACCATTTTCATCAGTGACCAAAAAAAAAAAAAAGCAAGACGTGTCTTGGCTTTAGGCGGGCTTTATACGCTGCAACATCGCTAGCAATGTCGCGAGCAATAGCACCCGCCCACGTCGGTGGCGCGTCATGGGGTGATTGCTGCCGTACGAACAATATCGCTACGGCAGCGTCACACACAATTACCTCTTCACCGACATCGCTGTGGCCGCCGAACAATGGCGTCACAGCGGCGTCACTAAGCGGCCGCCCAATAGAACCGGAGGGGCAGAGATGAGCGGGTCGAACATCCCGCCCACCTCCTTCCTTCCTCATTGCCAGTGGACGCTGGTAAGGAGATGTTCCTCGTTCCTGCGGTGTCACACGTAGCGATGTGTGCTACTGCAGGAACGACGAACAACCTGCGTCCTGCAACAGCAACTACATCTGAGATTAGAACGACGTGTCAACGTCAACGATAAAGTGAGTAATTTTGATCGTTAGCGGTCGCTCGTACGTGTCACACGCAACGACATCGCTAACGAGGCCGGATGTGCGTCACGAATTCTGTGACCCCCAACAACATCTCGTTAGCAATGTAGTTGCGTGTAAAGCCCCCTTATGTCTTGTACCTCTAAAGATTTTTTAATCATACATATTCCATGGTAAAAAAGGAAGCCCTGGCTGCGGCGCGTTCACACGAGAAGATTCATAGCTAAAACAATAAAGTTCATAAAAAATTCTAGTTTCTAAGATTAACTAAAATATTAAAATAAGTTAACATATATGAAAAAATATAGAATTTTTTGGCTTTAAAAATGTACCCGAGCATGGTAGTGCCCGCTCATCACTAGTTACGAGTACAGAGCACCCGAGCATGGTAGTGCCCGCTCATCACTAGTTACGAGTACAGAGCACCTGAGCATGGTAGTGCCCGCTCATCACTAGTTACGAGTACTGAGCACCCGAGCATGGTAGTGCTCGATCATCACTAGTTACAAGTACCCGAGCATGGTAGTGCCCGCTCATCACTAGTTACGAGTACCGAGCACCCAAGCATGGTAGTGCCCGCTCATCACTACTGACATTAATAAGGTGTTTAATGTCCACTAGACATTCATTTAAAGATAACATAATGCAGATTTATGAGCAAAACATACAAAAGAAAGAAAATATGCTGACCCTAGAGGCGTACATACTTTGCGTTGGGCGTTCTTTGTTTATGAAGTACCGTGCAGTGTTTGGGCATGCATATTGCATGAAAACATTGAAAGACATAACTAATTTTGCTCTTACACCGCTCCGACAATGGAAAAATAAAAAAAAGTTATAGCTTTCAAAACATGATGCCACAAAAAGGAAAGATTTTTTTCTTTTTACAGAAAGGTCCAAACTAGGCCACGTCCTGAAGTGGTTAAATTACAGTGCGCCGGGTTACTCACCCAACACCGGTTACATCATGTGACTGATGAAACCTCATGACTGCTCTATAGGCGAGCGGTGCCGGCTGACACTGTGACACTGCATGTTTCCAGCAGAACGGGGGCCGTTCCCACGATCAATTTTAGGTTAATGTTTTTGACAATGTGTATTTTACACTGAGTCAAAAACACAGCATCTTACAGCTTCCGCACAGAGGATGGGATTTAGGGTTCTGTTCCACTTGCGTTTTGCACAGACGAGTGTAATCTGCTAAAACATCGAATTTCACTCTAATGCAAAACTATGGGGCAGTGTCCATCTGCGATTCATTTCTCATGCCATAATGGCATGCGTAATGAATCACAGGATGCTGCGTTTGGCAGCGAGTCTCGGCTCACGCACCCCCATAGAAATCTAGGGGAGCGTGTAAAACATTGCACTGCACTCGCATGTCATCCGAGTGCAGTGCGATGTAAGCAGAGACAGACAGCGGAGGAGATGGGGAGAAAGTGCTCCCTCCCTGATCGGATCACAGTTGTATGACCCTCGGCTGGCGCACGCAGCAGAGGGTTGTCAGTGTGTTGCCCAGTGAATGGGGTACTCGGTCCTGGGCAGTGTATAACTGGGGAATGTCACTTTTGTGGCTGTTGCCCGGTCCTGTGCCCTGGGTGCTTTTTAATGGGGAGTATTTACAGGGGAGGTTAAAGTCATTTGTGTGACGCCACCTGCGAGTTGCGGTTAATATGGTGGAACCGCCGCTGCTGAGTTGATTATCTCTAGGGCTGGTGGTGATGGCAGCTGTGGTAGTAGGCCCTCCACAGGTAAGGCTGAGCCCAGGGAGATGTAAGATGGAGTCTTTCGCCGTTAATAAGGGAGGCCACACCGTGGGTTGTATTTAACAGTCTCTACTCACTCTTGACCCTTGGACGGCTGGTTCAGGTCCCTCTATTTCCAGTGCCAGTTGATGACTCGGTTGCTCTGTCCCCGGCACCCTCAGTGTGGTTGGGTCCCTGTAGCATGGAGCAGTTTGGGACCCAACTGTCCCTTTTTGTGGCAGTCTCCTTGTCCGTACGGCGGGCAGTGTGGACCCTGTATGGCTGGTCTGTGTCCCGAACCCTGATCCTTGCTTTACTGCTGGTGCCCCCCAGATTTGTGGGTCAGTTAGGTCTGTGCAGGTCCCCTCACTGTGCAGGTATTTGAGGCCGTATGAAACTGACGCCTCAACTAGGGCTCTGTGCCCCGTCGGTGCTCTGGTCCCAGCGGTACTCTGGTGTACCTGCCCTGGTGACCACTCTCCTGTGCCCCTGGGTCACCTTTACAAGACCCAGCTCTAGGCACGTCTTTCCACTTTCACTCACTACTACAGACTCATGCAGTCCCCTCCTACCAGGTTGTCTAGTACCTCTGGTCTGGCTCTGCCCTCTAGGTGGCCATCCCCTTGTGTCCAACTAGCCAATTACCCCTGGTGTGGAGTGAAAACTAGGATTTTGGTGTGTCTAGGTGTTGCTGGCACTGGTGTTCCAGGTCCCAGGGGGTAGGTCCTGTATCCCCGTGAGGATGCAGTTCCTCGTAGTGCCCTGAGTGGCTCAGGGGCGTTAAAATAGCATATCTGTAACTATACGCTAGTGGAACCGTACCCTTATAGAAATCTCTGGCCCAATGCCAAAAACTCAATAAAATGCATGTAAAAACTGCAAGTAGCCAAATTTAAATAAGTGCAGAAAACCTCACCAAAAATTAATTGTAGAAATGTAGCTTGATGAGGGGGGGGGAAACTGTGCACCTGTGATATCCATGTGTCCAAATATGATGAAACACAGGACCTATAAGAATAGACTTACACCCCATTCATCATTGCCTTTGTGCCTAATTTTTGTCTAGTTTTGTGCTTTTTTTGTTTGCACTAAACAAACTTGTTAAAAAGTTGCAAAATTTAGTGCAACTCTACTCCGGTCTTCTCCAACACAACCCCAGATGATTTTTCTACACCCAAAGAAAAATTGCGATATTTTGGAAAGATGCGACTTTTTGGTCCAGTTGCAAAAATGGTTAAGAATAATAGGGGAAAAAGAAAAAACCCGATCTTTTTACTTTTGCGCCATATTCATGAACAGCGTAAATCATTTTGATGAATTTGGCACAATAAACATCAGAAAATACCGCAAGATAAAAAAAAAGTTCTGATTTATCACTTCCATTTTTTTTTTAAAGTCTCATTTCTTTTTTTATCTTGTGGTTTTTGCTGACGTATATTGCACCAAAGTCATCAAAATGGTGCACACAGTTTATGAAGTTGGTGCAAAGTCAAAAATGGCCTTTTTTTATCCTGTTATTAACCATTTTTTGTGACTTGAGCAAATGTTGCATCTTTTTCAAAATGTTGCACAAAAAAGAGCAACTTTTTATTTAAGTGTAGAAAAAAAACACTCCAGGTGCATTGTGTTGTTCTTCATCTATGGAGAGAGTGATATTGAAATGTCGGTGTCCCCGCACTGTCCCACTGCTTCCTCTCAACAGGGACGCCGTCTCTGACGTACTCACCACCGCAGTTGGCCTTCTGTGTCTCCATCTTGTCTATCTCCTGCCTCCAGACATCAGTGCCTGTACATGTCACGCAGGTCTCCTCACAACATTCTTTGGGCATGCGTGCGTTTTCCCCACCTCTAAAGTATCCCCAGCCAATGGCTGAGAGTCTCTGTGTAATTGAGGCACCTTCCCCCCTTCAGTAGGGAGGTGCCTGAGCAATTAGGTTCCTAGTGTGTCAGTGCAGCCGCCCTGATCTAATAGTATGGGCGTCACCTAATAGGCTGCAGGCTTGTGACTGTGCATCTGCATGTGTGAACAGCGCTCTATGCAAGCCATCAGTGTGCAGATTTACCATCCAGCAATCGCCCACTCCATGTTTAGAAGTATGCGTGTGATTTGCTCCTCCTGCACCTGTGAGGCCTCCCTCTAGTGGGGGCTTAACTGTATCCTGCAGGCTGTATCCAGCAGGATGCAGGAGGCATTTGGCCTAGGTAACGTACAGCTGCAGTTCCATCTTTGCTGTAAGTTATTATATGTATTCCTCTTTTTTGTTGCTTTTTTATATTTCATCTATGAAGAGAGTGATATTGTAATGTCGGCGTCCCAGCACTGTCCCGCTGTGTAATTAAGGCACCTTCCCCCCTTCAGTAGGGAGGTGCCTGAGCAATTAGGTTCCTAGTGTGTCAGTTTCCGCTTATACACCAGTGTGCTGTCTGTCCATTATTCTGACCCCATCTTGCATGTCGCCAGTACCTGCCCCATCCTGTTTGCCATCCCGTGCCTGTGTCCCTGACCCCTGCAGTATCGGGGACTGGAGTGGTACCTGGTGTCTACCCACAGCCTAGCCCACCCTCACCATCAGAGGTTCTGGTGAAGACCCGCTAGACACCTTGTCATGCCCAATCAGGGTAAGCTCAGTCCGTGGATCAGCGGGTTCACACCCGCTAACGTACCTGTAATTGTGACTCAGGCAAAAAAAAACTCACCAGAAAAAAGCCACCAGCTACTGTAACTCAGGTCAAAATGGTGGCTTTTTTCTAGTGAGTTTTTTTCTTTGAATTTATGTCCTTTTGGGTGAATTATTTTCAATTGTGACTCAGGCAACTTTTTAGACCATGAATTTCTGTTACCCAACACCTTAATTTCAGAGTTGTGAGCCAATGCACGTGATGTAATATGTTCTTTATAGAAGGTGACCATTTCTGTCTCTTAAAGTTAGTAGAAATTACAAAGTCCCTCTGGATTAGTCAGGTAGTCACATACATACCAACATACACACACCCCCACCCTAGGCAGTTACACCAGCCAACCAAAAACCCTTGTTGCCTCCCTCCAGAGTCTGATGTCCACACCAGGTGGGGCAGAGCCAGGTGGTTGGCCCCACCCACCGAGGAGTTCACAGGCCTGGAGGCGGGAAAAGTGTCAGTTTAGTTTTGGAGGTGAAAGTGAGAGGAGTGAACACTTGGGTGTCTGGGTTGGAGCCCAGGCACTGACAGCAAGGTTGGCAGACGATGGTGGCAATCTGCAGGAGTTGGTGGAACTCCGCAGAGCTGTAAGGACCGGGGTCGGGCGTCGGCCCGCCGGTACCGGACCGGGGAACGGAGTGAAGCTAAGCACACAGGCAGGGCCATCGGACCCCGACCAGGCTTGGAGCCGCCGTCAATAGTCAAATCCGAATGTGACAGGAACCCCAGGGGTTTCCTAACAACCAAGTCCCGATTGAAGGCAACCGTCCACCCAGAGAGGATATACAGCCACCGCCACAGGCTAGGGATCCAAGGGCCAGCGCCTGTGGGCAAAACGGGCTCCTACGGCACCTATACGCCAGGGAGCGGACTACCGGTGGGCAACCACAGGAGTCAGAACATTTCTAAAAGGTGCAGGAAAAGACAGCCACCATCAGCCGTCCGGGGAGAGCACAACAACAACACTGCAGCCGGCTGCGGGACCCGTCCATCCGGCCGTTTTGGTTTACCAGCGACTCTGTCAGTGATTGTCTGAGTGAGTACACCAGTGCCGTCCGGCACCGCGCCGCGCAGTCCCTGCACCCCAGCCATCCGGCCTCCTCGTTACATCACCGGGCCCCGGGATCACCAACCCCCCTACCCACGGAGGGGACAACATCCTAGCTGCTCCCTACCATCTCTCCCGGGATCCCCATTACCAGCAGCGGTGGTGCCATCATCACCACGTCCCGTGGGTGGCGTCACGAACAATCTCCCTAACCAAACCATCCCTTTTCACTCACGGGCGAGGAGCGCTGCTCGAGTCCCCGGGTCCGGTCCACCGCTCGAGCCACCGAGCAGCAGCAGCAGAAGCCCCGGACCCGACCGTGGCGAGCGCGTCCCCTCCGCCCGCGACATACGGCTTATTGCATTGCCCCAGTCCAAACTCATTTTTCAATCTGTATTTCCGATGCAGAGATTCTCTGCTACTTATTATAATGGTCTATTGATAGTCCTGGACACTGAGCAATTCGGTAACTATTTAACTTCCTTGAAGCAAAACCACAAGGGAAATTAAACATTACATAGCGCCCATTTTCGGATTACCTGTGTAATGCAGGACAGGATGGATCCTCCAAAACGAGAGACACTCGTATTACCTTTATCCATTCTTGCCAAGAGATGAGGATCTTGAACAGAAAACTCGCCTTTAGTACAGAGTTGGTACCAAGCATTTAAGTCTAGCACTGGACCTTTCTTCCTTGCATTGCTTCCTTGCAAGTCCATCGCATTCCTTGATGGACTTTGCTACGCAGCAAGACTCGTGCGCTGACATGGAGGAAGGGTGAGCTGATCAAAACTTTTGTTTCCTTTTTCCTGAAGCATTTAAGTTATCTTTTATTAATGGAATACGGGATAACTTACTGATTGCTGGGTGGGGGTGAAATTTGAGCATGGATGGATAGCTCCATTTAATTTAATATCAATAGAGCCACCAGAGATATCACGGTTCACCTATTTCCCACAGTCCCAAAGAGAATGAGTGGAGCAGATGTGCACATCATCAACCTCTGCTCCATTCACAGGAAGCTTTTTTGAGCTCCAATTCTTTGGATCATTGGGTTCCCAGTGGCTGGACCCGAAGTGATCAGTAAGTTAGTCCTTATCCTACAAATAAAAGGTGACTGAGGCCTTTTAAACACTGTCAGTGTGCTTAGTGGATTTCACATGAACCGCACCCTGACATCAATACTAGTGCTCATGAGCAATATTCCATACAGACCATGGAATATATCGTAGCATGCACTAGTTTCACCTGTTTTGTGCTATTTTTTAATAATGATGACTGTGACAGGGTCCTTCTCCTATATCACAGAATCAAGAGAGCGAGAGATGGCTGTACAATCCAATAAGCATTTATTCCAAGCAAATCAAAACTGTCCATAACATAATCCACAAAACAGAGGGTAAAATTAGTCCAGTAACACAAATATAGTCCAGTAAGCGATAAATGCCCAGGTCTCTCTGAGAAGCCAGTTTCTCTCAGAGGATCAATCCTTCTCTCTTCAAGTTCTCAAACTGCCTCATCCACCCAGGTAAGCAAAGAAATTAGGTGGATTCCAAGCCCACCTCCCCCCACACCTAGGGACAGGAACACTACAGGGGGTGATTACCTACAGACAATACAATATACACACAAACAATACAAATAATGGACAGTGAACCACGCCTAAACATTAACCCACACAAAATGGTACATAACCCACAATATCACACCATCACAATGGCTTATCCTTAAGATAGTTTATTGGTATGAGATCGGTGATGGTACAACCCCAAAAGCCCGTCCAATCAGCTGTTCCCCCCGCTGCAGCGGAGGTTGGATGTGAGGCTATGGTGAGGGTTCAGCTAAGGACATGTCGTAAGGTGTACTGTTATGTCCTACTTCGAAAAGGGAGCATTAATAAAGAGTAACCATCATTTTAATTCTCTTTCATAAATCAATAGTACATGGGAAAATAAGAAACGTTGTAATATGTCTTATCAGAGGAATCTTCTTCTTTCTCCTCCAGGATTGATCATTTATTATCAAACTGTTCAATTCATTTATAAAAATGTGTCTTCGGGAAATACAGACTTTCCCATTATTGTGATAGGAGATGGCAGTTGGTGCTTATAAGGTTCTATGGAGAACTTGCAGCAGAATGTCTGCATCTTCCTCTAGCTCCTCCCCATCTCCATAGAAGTTTACAAGCATCAACCGTCACGCTAGGTACGGGGAAGTACCAAGCGAGTGGTAAAAAGTAAGGTAAAAGGACCCATACATCTAGGGAAGGGGGAGATGGCATAAAGTTGGTCCCTGGGAGATGGCCTAAAGTTGGTCCATGGGGTCCCTCAGCACCCTAGATAGGTTCTGCACCTATGTACTGAGCCGGATACCTGACCCTAGGTATCCCTAGTGCTGGACCCTAAATAGGGGAACAGTTCGGATGAGCTCTTCGTCAACCCCACTAAACACTAAAGAAAGACATATGGGGGAAAAAGCATGAACTACTTATCCACAGATGACACAGGCAAGAGTTCAGAAAGCTTCAGCAATGTTACTACATATGAGTGCAAGACACCTGCTTGCAACCAGAGCTAAAATGAACTGAATAATATCACCAGCACCAATTCAGGGAAGAAGGAATTATTTAAGCAACAAGCGAATACTGATGATCAGCAACTGGGTGGAAGGCGAGCTCCTGCTACGTCCAAAAGGGGGAGAGATGAATCCAGCAGGAAAGCTACCTATACCAATGAATACTGACAGCAGGAACAATAGAAAGTCAGGGAGCATTCTGTGCAGCCAAACGCTGTGACCTTCTATGGCCAGAAACCACATGACTGTCTGTCACATAGGACACCAATTGTGATCTCCAATCTCAGTAATGGGAACATCTATATTAACTAAATACCCATTCAGCCTGTGAAATGAGAATATAAGATCAGTCCAGGAGGAGAAAGAAGTAGATTTCTTTGATAAGACATATTACAAAGTGGCAGTGATTTCCCGTCTCAGAGTGACGTGGAGAGAAATGCAAACTCTAAAAATTTCTTGTACAATTTCTTCGACATCGATGTCACATAAAAAGGGGAAAACCTCCCCCCGCCATCTATATCATGCCTTATATCTCGGTGCAGAATTACTTGTAAGGCCACAGATACATGAACGTGCCGGTTTGTTCCTCTTTTTGTGAATGAGGAAGTAACAAACCTTAAAAGTAAAGCGTTAGGCTGGAATTTCCTTTATTTTCAAGGGTATTATACGGTTCGTGCTGTTGCTGTGAAGTTGTCAGAGGAGGAAACTTATAGCAAATATGGTATGGCCTGGTGTTAGCCCTCCGGAAAAAGGAAGTTCTGTGTCACCAAAGGAAATCTGTCACGGCCAGTTTTGTGCGCCTGTCTTACCGAGACCCTTGTAGTTGCAAGTAGAAGCCAGACGTGGTGCATCACTGCTCCATCCTTCAGAACGAGAGACTTATCTGCGGAATCATGGAGTAAATCTGATGGCGACATCCATAAAAAGATCTAAGTCTCGGGCTGCATCTGTGGATAGAAGAAACATGTGTCGTGGGGACACTATCAGGTTGGTGAGAATTTTGCGAAACATTGTACCTGAACATGAAAAATGGTAGAAAAGAGGAACTAGTTGTGCATTAAGATTGCAACTTTATATATACATACATACATATATCACAGTATATTATTTTTATTTTTTTTAAAAAAAAATTATTTTATTTTTAATTCATTAATTAATTATTTTTATTTTATTATTGTTATTTAATTTTATTTTTTTATTCTTATTTAAATTATTATTATTTAAATTATTTTATTTTTTATTATATTTATTTTTGTATGTATTTTTTATTATTTTTATTTATTTTTTATTTATTCTTGTTGTAACTAGTGATGAGCGGGCACTACCATGCTCAGGTGCTCAGTACTCGTAACTAGTGATGAGTGAGCACTACCATGCTCGGGTGCTCAGTACTCGTAACTAGTGATGAGCGGGCACTACCATGCTCAGGTGCTCAGTACTCGTAACTAGTGATGAGCGGGCACTACCATGCTCAGGTGCTCAGTACTCGTAACTAGTGATGAGCGGGCACTACCATGCTCAGGTGCTCAGTACTGGTAACTAGTGATGAGCGAGCACTACCATGCTCAGGTGCTCAGTACTCGTAACTAGTGATGAGTGAGCACTACCATGCTCGGGTGCTCAGTACTCGTAACTAGTGATGAGCGGGCACTACCATGCTCAGGTGCTCAGTACTCGTAACTAGTGATGAGCGGGCACTACCATGCTCAGGTGCTCTGTAATCGTAACTAGTGATGAGCGGGCACTACCATGCTCAGGTGCTCAGTACTCGTAACTAGTGATGAGCGGGCACTACCATGCTCAGGTGCTCAGTACTCGTAACTAGTGATGAGCGGGCACTACCATGCTCGGGTAGTACTCGTAACTAGTGATGAGCGAGCACTACCATGCTCGGGTAGTATTCGTAACTAGTGATGAGTGGGCACTACCATGCTTGGGTGCTCAGTACTCGTAACTAGTGATGAGCGAATACTACAATGCTTGAGTGCCAGTACTCGTAACTTGGGAGGAGCGAGCACTACCAGGCTCGGGTGCTTGGTACTCGTAACTAGTGATGAGCGATCACTACCATGCTTGGTACTCATAACTAATGATGAGCAAGCACTACCATGCTTGGGTGCTCGTAACTAGTGACGAGTGGGCACTATCATGCTCGGGTGCTCTGTACTCGTAACTAGTGATGAGCGGGCACTGCCATGCTCGGGTGCTTGGTACTTGTAACTAGTGATGAGTGAGCTCTACCATGCTCAGGTGCTCAGTACTCATAACTAGTGATGAGCGGGCACTACCATGCTCAGGTCCTTGGCACTTGTAACTAGTGATGAGCGGGCACTACCATGCTCAGGTGCTCAGTACTCGTAACTAGTGATGAGCGAGCACTACCATGCTCAGGTGCTCAGTACTCGTAACTAGTGATGAGCGAGCACTACCATGCTCAGGTGCTCGGTACTCGTAACTAGTGGTGAGCGAGCACTACCATGCTCAGGTGTTACGAGGGGGACCCGGGGAAGCGTGCCAAGATGGGAAATGGACAGCTTCCGCCGGTCAAGGTCCACTGTGCGGTGTAAGGGACCGCCGCTATGGTGGGTGAAGAGTGAGCGGGTTGCTGCTAGCGATCGTCTGGAATGTCACAGACGATCTATGTACACCGATCTGCCCTAACCCGTGAGGGTTGTATGGCAGGGATCTCACGGCTCGGTGTACCTGTTGCACGGGGAAGCACAGAGGTGCCCACACACGTGTGCCAGTGGAAGTCACAAGAATATGGCACGAGGTATAATAAAAAAAGCAACAAAAAGAGGATAATGTCCTCCAAAAATCAAGTATTACTCACAGCAAGTTGGGCTGCAGTGTGTACATCGCCCTGGCCAAAAACTGATGCTCTAGCAGGATACAGCTAAACCCCCACTAAGTGGAGGCATCACAGGTGCAGGAGAAGCAGATCACACACACACCTTCATGGAATGGAGGGGAGGTGACTGCTGGATGATAAAACTGCACACAAGTGGCTTGCATAGAGTGCTGTTCACATGCAGATGACACAGTCACAAACCCGCAGCCTATTAGGTAACGCCCTTCTATTAGATCAGGCGGGCTGCCAAGCCGTACTCCACTGTATATCATGCACGGACAGACACTCTACAATGCAGGGCCCAACAGAAAGGGGCCTGGCTGTATCCTGTACAAACAAAAAAATATGAGGTTTTTGTTGGTATTTATGGCCATAAAACGTAAGCCTACACCCTCGTCAAGGGACCTCATGTCTGTAGGTCCCTACACTAAATATAATAAAAAAAGCAACAAAAAGAGGATAATGTCCTCCAAAAATCAAGTATTACTCACAGCAAGTTGGGCTGCAGTGTGTACATCGCCCTGGCCAAAAACTGATGCTCTAGCAGGATACAGCTAAACCCCCACTAAGTGGAGGCATCACAGGTGCAGGGGAAGCAGATCACACACACACCTTCATGGAATGGAGGGGAGGTGACTGCTGGATGATAAAACTGCACACAAGTGGCTTGCATAGAGCGCTGTTCACATGCAGATGACACAGTCACAAACCCGCAGCCTATTAGGTAACGCCCGTCTATTAGATCAGGCGGGCTGCCAAGCCGTACTCCACTGTATATCATGCACGGACAGACACTCTACAATGCAGGGCCCAACAATCTGTTGGGCCCTGCATTGTAGAGTGTCTGTCCGTGCATGATATACAGTGGAGTACTCTTTTTGTTGCTTTTTTTATTATATTTAGTGTAGGGACCTACAGACATGAGGTCCCTTGACGAGGGTGTAGGCTTACGTTTTATGGCCATAAATACCAACAAAAACCTCATATTTTTTTGTTTGTACAGGATACAGCCAGGCCCCTTTCTGTTGGGCCCTGCATTGTAGAGTGTCTGTCCGTGCATGATATACAGTGGAGTACGGCTTGGCAGCCCGCCTGATCTAATAGAAGGGCGTTACCTAATAGGCTGCGGGTTTGTGACTGTGTCATCTGCATGTGAACAGCGCTCTATGCAAGCCACTTGTGTGCAGTTTTATCATCCAGCAGTCACCTCCCCTCCATTCCATGAAGGTGTGTGTGTGATCTGCTTCTCCTGCACCTGTGATGCCTTCACTTAGTGGGGGTTTAGCTGTATCCTGCTAGAGCATCAGTTTTTGGCCAGGGCGATGTACACACTGCAGCCCAACTTGCTGTGAGTAATACTTGATTTTTGGAGGACATTATCCTCTTTTTGTTGCTTTTTTTATTATATTTAGTGTAGGGACCTACAGACATGAGGTCCCTTGACGAGGGTGTAGGCTTACGTTTTATGGCCATAAATACCAACAAAAACCTCATATTTTTTTGTTTGTACAGGATACAGCCAGGCCCCTTTCTGTTGGGCCCTGCATTGTAGAGTGTCTGTCCGTGCATGATATACAGTGGAGTACGGCTTGGCAGCCCGCCTGATCTAATAGAAGGGCGTTACCTAATAGGCTGCGGGTTTGTGACTGTGTCATCTGCATGTGTGAACAGCACTCTATGCAAGCCACTTGTGTGCAGTTTTATCATCCAGCAGTCACCTCCCCTCCATTCCATGAAGGTGTGTGTGTGATCTGCTTCTCCTGCACCTGTGATGCCTCCACTTAGTGGGGGTTTAGCTGTATCCTGCTAGAGCATCAGTTTTTGGCCAGGGCGATGTACACACTGCAGCCCAACTTGCTGTGAGTAAATATGGCACGAGGGTAGCACAGAGGTGCCCACGCACGTGTGCTTTCAATAACCAGGTGAGTCCGGTGGAGGCTTGAGGAGCTCACCTGGGACAGGAACACGGCCTGTTGAAGGGGATACTGCCGGAGCAGCAAGGCAGGAACACGGCCTGCAAACGAGGTACTGCCTAAGCAGCAAGGGCCAAGCCCACAGAAGACAGTAATGCCTGAGCAGTGGCGTGGCAGCACGCTGCCAGACATCCAAACATAGAAGGACAGTCGCGCGCCGCCATGATGGCAGAAGGAGCTTTTAAGGAGGTGTCGTTCCACCCAAGGGCGGGCGCGAGGCGGAGATGACGGACTTGACCCAATCAGGGTCCACGACGTCCCAGCCTGGCCAGTCAGGATTCACCACGTCACCTGCCTTGTCATCAAGCCGTGTGACGTCAGTGGGCGAATCAGAACCCACCACGCATAGCACATGCTCACCCTCCTGCCTCTGGGAAATAGAGGCGGGATCCTCGATCTCACAATGTGCAGAGATAACGGGAGTCTCACTGCTTCCCTGAGCAGTAAACCTCTGCACATTGTGCAACCTCGCAGACCTTCGGGGCCGCTGAGCAGGAGGTCCTGCGGCAGGAAAGGAATGGGAGACCGCTTCACTCCTTGTAACAGAAGAACCACTAGGTGTCGCCCTTCTGCTGCCTCTCTGAGAAGGTATCTCCTGCACACTGTGCAGTCTGGCAGACCTTCGGCGCTGCTGAGCAGGAGCGCTCGTGGCAGGCAAGGAATGGGAGACTGCCTCAGTCCTTGCCTCAGGAGAGCCACGAGATGTAACACTCAGGTGCTCGGTACTCGTAACTAGTGGTGAGCAAGCACTAAAATGCTCGGGTGCTCAGTACTTGTAACTAGTGATGAGCGAGCACTACCATGCTCAGGTGCTCAGTGCTCGTAACTAGTGATGAGTGAGCACAACCATGCTCGGGTGCTCAGTACTGGTAACTAATGATGAGCGGGCACTGCCATGCTCAGGTGCTCTGTATTGGTAACTACTGATGAGCGGGCACTGCCGTGCTCTGTATTGGTAACTAGTGATGAGCGGGCACAACCATGCTCAGGTACTTGTAACTAGTGGTGAGCGAGCACTACCATGCTTGGGTGATCAGTACTCTTAACTAGTGATGAGCGAGCACTACCATGCTCAGGTGCTCAGTACTCTTAACTAGTGATGAGCGGGCACTACCATGCTCGTAACTAGTGATGAGCGGGCACTACCATGCTCAGGGGCTCGGTACTCGTAACTAGTGATGAGCAGGCACTACCATGCTCAGGGGCGATTATAGAGTAGTTGGAAGCTCGGACTGGCACGACTTGAGTACCCAAGTATAATTGAAATCAATGGAGGACTTGAGCATTTTTCCAGAAAATTTCCTTGAAAAATGCTCGATTCCCCCACTGACTTCAATTATTCTAAGGTAATCAAGACGCGAGCGTCCAACTGCTCTATAATAGCCCCTGAGCATGGTAGTGCTCGCTCATCACTAGTTATGAGTACCGAGCACCCGTGTACGGCAGTGCTCGCTCATCACTAGTTATAACGCATTGTTTCCCTTTGTTTGCTGGCGGCCAACCCCAATGGATATGTGGTTGAGCTTACTCTTCTTGCGATCATTGTAAAATGATAAATCTACGTCATATAATCCCTGACCCTATAATTAGGCAGATTTAACATTCAGGAGTCACATGTCAGACCTCCCCTTTGCATTCTTTGATTATACACAACTTCTCATTTTTGTTTTATTTTATGATTGCGTTGGTGACGTCTTACCGGTCATAATCTCGGGTACTTCCTCGCCAATATATTGTTAGATTGCTATAAACGCCCCCATTTTTAAGGGACTTTTTGTTTCTTTCTTTTGTATTTGATTTCTGCCTACACTTCTGCTTCTAAGTTAAATTTAGTAGCAACACCTGAGTGGGACGTAGTTGAGAAAGCCATGGAACCCATAGGGTGTAGGGGCGACATGACAGCCCGGAGGGTAGGGAGTTGATGGGGTTAAACAGTGTTGGTTCGTTTAGCAATGAGGAAAAGAAGGTGATTGGTTAGGGGGTGGAGTGTGGTGGAAGGAAAGGAGGGAGCTTTATGGTGTATATAATAGGAGGTGGGAGTCCATTACCTCCTCTTGCATTTCCTGGATGACAGCTTCCCACCCACCCTCCCTTCTATTGTGTATTGTTATTATTGGTGTGTTTATATGCATGTATAGTTATTCAATTTTTAGAGCCATTACAACAAAAAAAAAAAAAAAAAAAAATGAGAAAAGAAAGGATTGGAGGAAGTGTCGTGTATAAAATAATAATAATAATAATAAAAAAAAAAAACGAAACAAAAGAGATTTCTATGTGGATTGTGATGTATATTGTCATTTGGGATTCTTGTAAGTGGGTGAATAAGATGGGGGTAATGTGGGAATATATGTATATGTATATGATGTGTATGATGTATATGTGTATGGTCAGCATAAATAATGGGGATTATGTCCTTTGTCACAGCAGCGGGGGTAGGTCTGGTTCAGAGGAGCTCTAATTGTTACTGGTGTTTGGATGGAGAGCCACTGGGGAAGGTACAGTGGCTCCGGTTACTGGTGACCTGCAGGTACAAGGTTGTCTGCAGGGAGGAGGTATTGCTCCGTTGGTGATCAATGCCTTTTATGCCTTATATATGGGTCAGGGTTGTTGCCAAGGATTATATATTAAGGAGTTGATGGTTGCCAGGGAGTCACAGGTGGCTATAGTGCCCCAGGTGATAGGTAATTGAAAGTACGGGTGTTTTTGGTTTGGGTAAGGGTATTACTCCTTTGGTGACTTTTACCTCATTTAAATATGGGACCATTGTTATGGTCAGTGATCCATTTTGGTGAAATGGTAATCGCAGGAGGAGTCACTGGTTGGGGTCATGGTTCTGGATCCAAGTGCAGTGCAAGCACGTGGTTCTGCAAGGCATAGGGGTTTTGATCCGTAGGTGATTAATACCTCTTATCTCTGGGCTAGTTGCAGCCGGGGATGTTGTTGGATTAAAGTCGCTAACGGGCTTTAAGGTTTTTGAGGTCACAGTTACTGTTATGCACATGGGGGATTGATCCGTAGGTGATTGATGCCTCATATCTCTGGGCTGGAGGTTGCAGCCGGGGATAATATTGACTTGGAGGTAAAGAGGAATGTAAGGTTTTGAGACACGGTTGATACTTGATGCTACTTGGGGGGGTTTTAATCCGTAGGTGATTAATGCCCCCATCTCTGGGTCGGTGTGTTGCGGCCAGGGATCGTGTTTCTGACGGTTGTGTGATTTGAAGGGTCACTTGTAGGATATAGTGGCTTTGGTTACAGGGATCTTGCAGGCATGGGGTCCTGCAAGGTTGGGGTATTGATCCATAGGTGATTAATGCCTCGTATCTCTGGGTCGGTGTGTTGCGGCCAGGGATCGTGTTTTTTCTGACGGTTTGTGTGATTGAAGAGTCACTTGCGGAATACAGTGGCTTTGGTTACAGGGATCTTGCAGGCATGGGGTCCTGCAAGGTTGGGGTATTGATCCGTAGGTGATTAATGCCTCGTATCTCTGGGTTGGTGTGTTCCGGTTACATGGATCTTGCAGGCATGGGGTCCTGCAAGGTTGGGGTATTGATCCGTAGGTGATTAATGCCTCGTATCTCTGGGTCGGTGTGTTGCGGCCAGGGATTGTGTTCTGGTGGTGGAGTATGGCTTCTGGACCGGACTTATGGCGGGGGTAGGTCTGGTCCAGAGGCGGTTTAACGGATAATGTTATTTGATTGGAGAGTCACTTGTAGGATATAGTGGCTCCGGTTACAAGGATCTTGCAGGCATGGGTCCTGCAAGGTGGGGGGTATTGATCCGTAGGTGATTCATACCTCATCTCCGGCCCGGTGTGTGTTGCGGCCAGGGATCATGTTTTGGTGGTGGAAGGTGGTTTCTGGACCGGGCCTACCCAGGGTTACGTATTGTATTACGTACTGTATTATTATTATTATGGTATTACCTATTGTTAAATGTTGGGGACGCCCGTTGGACGGCGCCCCCTTGTGTTAGTGTGTAAACAATAGGCAATAAAGGGCTGCTGTGGCCATTTTTTACCAAGTCGCAAGCAGTGTCCGTGTATTATTGATACCGGGTAAGGGTAATTGGGAATAATATAGGAATCAACGACCGGAAAATCCCTCCTGGAAATGTCATGAAACCGCATGATGTGTATATACGTTTAGGTCACATCCTACTGGATACAAGTACAGTAGGGCTCTGCAGAAGTCTATGGACATTGTATCACAGCTCTATATATATATATTGAGCTCAGAAAGTATTGTGTATGACCATAACAAACCTTTAGGCTGTGTTCACATGCTGCTGTCGTGCTCCGTGGCATGTGCTGCTTCTTTCCACTGTTTCCATGCATAATCGCTTATTCTTGCAGAT
Source organism: Anomaloglossus baeobatrachus (assembly GCF_048569485.1). Classification (NCBI taxonomy): domain Eukaryota; kingdom Metazoa; phylum Chordata; class Amphibia; order Anura; family Aromobatidae; genus Anomaloglossus; species Anomaloglossus baeobatrachus. The sequence goes on from NC_134353.1 coordinate 66,051,709, forward strand.
TAAACAGCTGTTCCACCCTCAAAGTCATGCACAATCTGTTCGATATTGCAAGAGAAACAGCTTTTTCCTGCAAAATTAAGTAATTTTGCAGGGGAAAAAATCCCACCGGCACAACGATGCTGCAGTTTAAAGATGCAGCATGACCAATGTCTGTGAATGCAGCCTTAAAGGGGTTTTCCCACAAACAAAGTTAATTTTAAAGTTGATTTTAATCAATAGATCTTGGAATAATAATAATTTCCACAATTGGATGTGTTTAAAATGTTCCTGAGCTGAGATAATCTTATATATGTGTCCCTGCTGTGTACTGTGTAATGGCTGTGTCTGACCATACAGGAACATGGTCTGATCATACTACAGCTCCTGGGCAGGGGAGGAAGTAAAAAAGTATAAAGACATTACAGCACAGGATCACAGCTGATTCTTTCTGTGAGGTAAAACATCTCCTTGGTTGTTTTTAAAAATGTTTTACCTCACAGAAAGAAATATTTGCGATCCCGTGGTGTAATATCTGTATACTCTTTTGTGTCCTTCCCTGCCCAGGAGATGTGGTATGATAAGACCATGTCCCTGTACGGTCAGATACGGCCATTACACAGTACACAGCAGGGGCACATATATAAGATTATCTCAGCACGGGAACATTTTATATAAACTCATGCAATTGTAGAAATTATTATTATCCCAAGATCTATTGATTAAAATGAAGTTTGTTCGTGGGGCAACCCCTTTAAAATATTGCAGTAGCAGCACTTATTTTTTTTGAAAGGGGTCTAACAAACATAGCATTACAGAGCTAAGAATTTATGTAGGCACACTAATATTCATGGTTAGGGCTAGAGTTGAGCGGATCGGTTATAATCCGGGTCCGGCGGATCCGGATCGGGTTGCCACAGAAGTCCAGATCCGATCCGGAATCCGCGTCCATGTAAATCAATGGGGAGCCGGGAGAGAGAGGGAGAGAAAGAGAGAGAGAAAGAGATAGAGAGAGAAAGAAAGAGAGAGAAAGAGAGAAAGAGAGAGAGGGAGAAAGAGAGAGAGAAAGAGAGAGAGAGAGAAAGAGAGAGAAAGAGAAAGAGAGAGGGAGAAAGAGAGAGGGAGAAAGAGAGAGAAAGAGAGAGAGAAAGAGAGAGAGAAAGAGAGAGAGAAAGAGAGAGAGAAAGAGAGAGAGGGAGAAAGAGAGAGAGAGAAAGAGAGAGAAAGAGAGAGAGGGAGAAAGAGAGGGAGAAAGAGAGAGAGAGAGAAAGAGAGAGAGGGAGAAAGAGAGAAAGAAAGAGAGAGAAAGAGAGAGAGAGAGGGAAAAAAAAAAGGATCCGGATCGTGCACCCCGAATCCCGGGTACTGGTCGGACTCGGATCAGACTCTCAAACCGTGCGGATACGGATTTTGCGGATCTGGGTTCGCTCAACACTAGTTAGGGCTCATTCAGATGTCCTTGGATTTCTGTCCAATCTCAGACTGCAACGCATAAACTGGCCGCCGTTCACCCGACCCAAGCATGACAGCCCATTAGACTATTAGAAGTATATGAAGCTGTCACACTCGCGACAGCCACGGCCAGTTCAAGCTTTAGTGGTTTGTGCTTGGACCGATTGGCTCGGACATCTGAGTGAGCGCTCAGGCAGTGTGGCTAGTTTGTTATTCTAGATACGTATCGGAAACTAAGGAGTGAATTTGTGAAGGGACACTAGAGAGTCTTAGTGGTCCTCACCATATTGTGGCATCTGTCCCTCCTAGAAGCCGGTGAGAATGCAAATTCAGTACCACGACCCCACGTACAAGGGGTTCTTTATACAGTAATAACAGTGTCCTTTTTTTCACTTTCCTCTTTAGCAATCTATCTACTCCTATAGTCAAGTATCTTCTCATTTTATAGACTACAGACTGTAAATGGCGCCTCTATTCTGCTGACAGCTTTAGGAATTGCCGTTACAGAATTTTTCATTTCCGTTTAGCTCCCATACAGCTCGGATGAAAATGTGCTGAGCAATATTTCAATAATAATCGAAAATAAATCTCAGGCTGCATTGGCCAAAATTGGACTTTTTCAGATAATAATGCAGTTAGTGCTTATCAGCCAAAAAATGCAACGTGCCCAGCTGGTGTTCTGAACGGTCAGTCGTCAGTCAAACAATTGCGCATTTCACTGAAAATGATGGACAATCTTTTACTATGACTGTACTGGCCAACATTTATTATATCATGTGTCTGGTGACCTGCAAAGTGCTAACTTAGTTTAAACAGAACCCTAGTCCCTGTCTATATGCACTCTCCAACTTAAAGGTGGTTTCCACTTTCTCGGGAAATAGGACCTCAAATATTCTAAAATAACAAAAAGATCAACTACTCATGTAGTGTTGGCATCCCTGCACCCCTCACTCTCCTCCCCGCAGGGCTGGCTCTCACCATGCTACCCGATTTCCCCGCGGTCCTCCACATGGGTGCTTCCTGCTTCCCCCTCCCAGGGCCTGTGCACGTGGCACAGGTCCTACGGGAGAGCTCCTAGGCTGTGTGCGCGCCATCCCCTGACAAAGTCTCTCAGTGATTGGGTATGCAAGGCAGTCTCCCACTAGGGGAGGTGCCTAATCAACGTGTTCTGTTAGTTAGTGGTTCAGCAGCCTAGCCAGCTTGTTGTCAGGTCCCCTTGTCAGCTGTGTTTTCTGTGTCAGTATCCCTTTGCTTGTCTCCCGGTCCTGTCAGTACCGATGTGTGCATCCACCCTGCCCATGCTATCTGCCTCAGCAGTCCTGGTGGCCCTGTAGTGCGAGTGACTGTCCATCCACCCTGGCTGTGCCATCTGCCTCAGCTGTCCCAGTGGCTCTTTAGTACGATTGACTCTGTCCGTCCACCCTGGCCATGCTATCTGCCTCAGCTCTCCCGGTGGCCCTGTAGTATGAGTGACAGTGTACTGTCAGCCTCAGTCGTCCCGGCTGTATCTGCTACTCCAGTGACTTGCCCTGTCCACACTTGTGTCTGTCCTTGCCTTGGGTGTAAGCTGTCACAGGCCCGGTCACTGTCCTGGGAGTGGTATCTGGAATCCGCCTCACGGTGGGTGTTTAGTCAAGCCTCTCCCACTTAACGGTAAGCCTGGGGTCCCCGTGTGGTCCAGTGGGTCCACTCCTGCTCGCCGCTTAACCACCTCAGGCGGCGAGCGTTACAACTTCCCCTCCCCGGGTCCAGCGCCAGATGCCCACCACTCCTTCGGTCTCTGAGTTTTACCTGTGACATAATGTTGACATCACTCATTTCTGCTGCTGTAACTAATCGCAGAGCTCAGCAGCTGTGTGGAGGTAGACAACATGAACTGCTGAGCTCAGTAATTAGCTACAGAGGTGATGTGCACTGTCACCACTGCAGCCAAAGCTCCAGGACCTGAGCAGCAGCTGATTGTTGGCGCTGGACCCCGGGAGGTACCTGCTCAGTTTAGAACTGTAGGTATTTTTAAGTGTTTGGGGGTCAACTTTCTTAAAAGTGGACAACCTCAATAATGGGGCGCAAATTAAAGGAAGAAAATGGGAATACAGAAAGAACATACAGATGCCAAAAAGATATTACCCTGGCTGCACATGAAGTAACGACTCCAAGGCTGTACAACTAAAAATTTCAACCGTGCAATCCGGTAGTATAGTCGGGAATCGGCAAAATGTAATTTTTTTGTGTGGTCTTCTATATACACTGGTTAAGTAAACAGTGGGAAATGGCGCAGGTTTGTAGTTCCCTCCCTTGTTCTGCTCTATCACGCTTCATGGTTCCAGTTCCATTGAAGTATATAAGGTATAGGAAGTTAGAAGGACATGTAGTCCCTTCTTAGGTTGAACATCGTCACGTCTTCTTTACTCATCCTGCTGCTTGGGGTCACAGTCAGATAAGAACATTTTCAGTTTCACGTCATACTCATAATTTAGCGATAAGTCATGTCTCACATAGGACATTAAAGAAACCTTTAATCTATTGTCACAGTAGAAGAGTTGTCATGCAAATGTCTATCATGTACAGCTCTGCGTCTATGACATCATGTAGCAAGTTATCTCCACCAGCCATGGCGCTTCCTTCCCAGTCACTTGTCTTAGTCAGCCCTGTCCTTCTTAGGGAAGCAACAGAAGAGTCAATAAACCCCTAATCAAAGAGGAAATTTCTCAAACTTCGTGGCCAGATTGTGAAATCTGTATCAGAGTCCCCCACTCTACCTATCATGTATCATTAAAGGGGTTGTCTCATCTTTTTAAATGGTTAAAATTGCAAAGTGTTTGTACAAACAAGCAAATTTATAATCCACTCCGTTAATTCTATCATTTACTGCTCACTGCCTAGTGGTCACCGCTGAGGTCTATCGATGATGGCCATCTTCTAAGCATGGAGCGCAGCACTAACAAGCCCTTTGTTGTAGAGTTTGGAAGTGCTGCTCCAAAGCTAGACCAACCAGCTTTAGCGTCTCTCTACGCAAATCCGCTCTTGCTTGCAGCATTAGAAGATACACAGTTTTAGCCATTGGTCCACATGGACAATAAACTAGGAGCACACCGCTCCCCAGCAAGATAAAAGCTGATAGGCTGAGGAACAGTAGGCTCCTGATTACTGAATATGTGTCCACTCCTTTAATATTATTTATATAGAACAACAGAATCTCTTGGACCCACTAGATCTCCGGGGTCCGACTGCAGCAGGATGCAACTTCTGTACCCACCATGTGGAAATTACAGAAAAAGGGAATTTGTACGTTAATTGTGTTCCAGTGTTGTCCAGCTGCCTTAAGGCTGCTTTACACGCAACAACATCGCTAATGAGATGTCGTTAAGGTCACGGAATTCGTGACGCACATCCGTTCTCGTTAGCGACGTTCTTGCGTGTGACACGTACGAGCGACCGCTAACGATCAAAAATACTCACCTTATCGTTGACACGCTGTCCATTTCCCAAATATCGTTGATGTTGCAGGACGCAGGTTGTTCGTCGTTCTTGCAGAAGCACACATCGCTATGTGACACCGCAGGAACGAGGAACCTCACCTTACCTGCGGCCGCCCGCAATACGGAAGGAAGGAGGTGGGCGGGATGTTCATCCTGCTCATCTCCGCCCCTCCGCTTCTATTGGGCGGCCGCTTAGTGATGTCGCTGTGACGCCGTACGAACCGCCCCCTTAGAAAGGATGCGGTGTTCCAGTCACAGCGACGTCGCTAGGCAGGTAAGTACGCGAGTCCGAGCGATGTTGTGCGCCACGGGCAGCGATTTGCCTATGACGCACAACCGACGGGGGCGGGTACGCTCGCTAGCGATATCGGTACCGATATCGCAGCGTGTAACGTACCCTTTACTGACAGCCGGGAGAAAATTAACTTTAGGCTCTGTTCTGCCACATTACTGAAAGCGCAGCTACTGGGAGAAAACTAACTTCATTCCTCCCAGGAGCCGCTGACTTTCAGTCATAGAACTGTGCTTGGGAGTGGTTTCAGTCACCGGTCAGTATACCGTGAGCACTGGCTGTACGTACTCCATTCCACTTTGGCAGCAGGCTGGCAAAGGACTGTGGCATGCTTACAGGTGGTGCTCATTGTGCACGGAGCTACTCCGAGCACACTTCTATGATTGAAAGGCGGCTCCTGGGAGGAATAAAGTTCCTTTTATCCCAGTAGCCGTGCTTTCAGTAAGATGACTGGAGAGAGCCTAATTTATAATTTGTAAAAAAAAAGGTTTAGCTTAATGATTTGATGATCCAGTGACCACATGGGTAGTCCATGGCCACTAGACCAGAGCACTTTAAGTGAGGGTCCCTTTAAGGAATCGTGTAAATAAATATTAAGTGGAAAGAAATGCTTATTAGCCCGTTTTTTACTTTGACTCTTTACAAAATCTTCTTTCAGTGAAATAAAGAGTAAATGGACAGGGGCGCGATTGATGAAGATAATGGCCGCTCAGTGCGGCGACAATCTTCACTTCATACTGCAGTCTTTTAATACTTTTGATGATAGTCCACCATTGTCCCTTCAAGTCAGAAGTTCAGGGAAAGTTCATCATTAAACCTAATTATGGGGGCTGCACTCATACAGACCGAGAATGAATTAAAACGTTCATCCGGGGTTTAAAAAGGTTACAAATGGCAGCTGTGAAAGGAAAAAAAAATAATTTTAGCCATTTTTGTAATACATTTTCAAATAAAAAGCAATTATGACAATTCTTATTTAGGCCATGTGCACACGTTCAGTATTTGGCGAGGTTTTTACCTCAGTATTTGTAGCCAAAACCAGGAGTGGAACAATCAGAGAAAATGTATAATGGAAACACGGGCACCACTTCTGTATTTATCACCCACTCCTGGTTTTGGGTGACAAATACTGAGGTAAAAAACTCACCAAATACTCATCGTGTGCATGTGGCTCTATAGAAATCTGCCCACTGTGCTTCTTTTTCAGGCCACATGCACATGTTATGAGTATTTAGTCAGTTTTTTACTCCAATATCTATGCACACCTCATGCACACGTTCAGTATTTGGTGAGTTTTTTTACCTCAGTATTTGTAGCCAAAACCGGGAGTGGAACAATCAGATGAAAAGTATAATAAGGCTATGTGCCCACGCTGCGGAAAATGTGCGGATTTTGCCGCGGATTTCTCGTGGAAAAGCTGCGGATTTTCCAAAAATCTGCAGCACAGCTACTTCCCAGCCATTTCTATGGCATTTCGGAAATGCTGTGCCCATGCTGCGGATTTTTCCGCAGCGGAAATCGTGCGGATTTTCGTGCGGAAAAATCTGCAGCATGTCAATTATTGTTGCGGATTTTCGTGCGGATTTTGCCTATTCAATTGAATAAAAAAAAAACCGCAAAATCCGCAACAAAATCCGCGTCAAATCCGCACAAAATCCGCACCTATGAAAAGGTGCGGATTCCGGGGGAAAGCTGCGGATTTTGATGCAGAAAAATCCGCAGATACAGAGTCCCGTGGGCACATAGCCTAATAGAAACACGGGCACCATTTCTGTATTTATCACCCACTCCTGGTTTTGGCTACAAATACTGAGGTAAAAAACTCACCAAATACTCAACGTGTGCACATGGCCTAAAATGGAATGTGTCAAGTGTATAAAAAAATATATATTTTTATTTCGTATTTTAGCTATAGAAATCTTGCCATTTTTACACTAGACCTTAAGCTAGATTCACGCTTCCAGAATACTTCTCAGCAGTCTTATTATCATCACAGACAGGATTACATTGAAAAGTAACAACTATACACAGTGGATAATACAGTATCCGCCAATTGCAATAGGTGCATTTTAGGTGCTTTTTAGGTCCGTTTTGGGAAGCACCTTTTTCTTGCCATAAGGCATGCGTTTTGATTTACCAGCAAAGTCTATGGAAAAAGTGGATTTTCCGACCCCACTTTGCGTTTCTAAACGCTGCGTTTAATTTGCATATTTTGTGGCAAAAACCATGCGTTCAAAGAAGTAATATGTTGTTGTTTTTGGCATTTTCGGTGCGTTTTGATAACATTGGAGTCAATGAGAAATGTCAAAAACCAAGATTCCTTCAAATTCCTGCGTTTTACCTGCTTTTTCATTGCATTAAACATGCGTTTTGGACATTAAAATAATGATTTCATAAGTCCCTTTACACACACACATAGTCCGACAATTAAGTTAAGGAAAACAATACTTTATTGCAATTTTTGCCATAAAATATCATATTACCGCAATAATTTAATGAGCATAATTTAATTTCATGGGTTTTTTTTAATTTAATATTTTAATATTTTTGTACCATTTTTTTCTAAGATTTTGACTATTTAAACTTTATTAAGCAGTGTCTTTATGTTCAAAACGCAACTATCAGAACGCAGGTGGAAACGCAGATAAAAAGCGCTGAAAACGCATCAAATACGCGACAAAAATGCATGCGTTTTCAGCGCTAAATTTCAGAAAAAGGCAACTTTGATCAAATCAATTAAGCCCAAAACGTGCGTTCTAAACTGCAAGTAGGTGAACGCAAAGTGCGTTCCTAGCCTTAATACGACAAAGTAGGGTCTGAGTCGGCCTATTGCTGCTAATGTTCATGTGCTGCCCATATATCACAGGATTCAATTCATATTGCTTGTTCTCACCCACAAAGCTCTCCACAGTGCGGCACCCCCTACATCTCCACCATCCCCTCTGTCTATCACCACAAAGCTCTCCACAGTGCGCCCCCCCCCTACATCTCCACCCTCCCCTCTGTCTGTCACCCTACCCATTCTCTACTCTCTGCAAATGACTTTCAACTAACATCCACACTAATCCGAACCTCCCACTCCCGGATCCAAGACTTCTCCTGAGCTGCACCAATCCTCTAGAACACTCTACCCCAAGAAACTAGGACGAATCACAACTTACTCAGCTTCAGACGCTCCCTAAAAATACATCTTTTTAGGGCGTCCTATCACACTCCCTAGCCAAACTAATTTCACATAATCCCTCCCCAACGTCTCAAAACATAACTCCCCATGAAACTCCACCGCACCCAAAAGCATCTCAAAGTTTTGGCCTACTGGTCCAAGAAGCCATTATCTATCCCCCATTTCCTTGAGATGGCTGGATTGTCATTGTAAATAATCACCTGTACCTTGTCCCCCCCATCTCATTGTAGATTGTAAGCTCTCACGAGCAGGGTTGTCTTTTTTTGTTCTAATCACTGTATTTTCTATAACTTGTTTGTATATGAACCTGAATTGTAAAGTGCGGCGGTATATGTTGGCGCTATAGAAATACATTTATTATTATTATTATTATTATTATTATTATTATTATTATGTGCTGAATAAGAAAGAGGTCAACATGATATGAAAAAAAAAATCACTATCAAAATTGTAAGAAAAATAAATGTAATGAAAAAACCTCATATATATAATGGGTAATTTTCTGATGACACAATCCTTTAAAAAAATATTTGTATATATCTCCTATGCGGACCTATGTGTCTCCATGGTTACAGTCTAAAAAGAATTGTTTGGCCTGATGTGTTTCTCTGCCTTTTCTTTATGCTTCCCTATTAAAAGTAGAAATGGGAGCAGATAAGAGCGTGCAGCACATGTCGGCAGACTACACAATGTGTGTCGCCTGTAGCCATGGAGTCACATTGCTCCATATTAGCTGTGTACACAAAACGGTGACACATTTCTAATGGAGACTATGAGGGATGTTGAATACATTTTCAGTATTTATCTATTTATCTAAAGCAACATGCTGCTTAGTTTTTTATGTAAAACGCATTGGAGTAATAAATGGTTGCAAAAGTATACATACCTTTCACATTAGTAACCACAATGTACCTTTTTAAATACATAAATACGGCCAAAACCTAATATCATAATAACAACATGAAACACATAGCAAAGGGCCAAAATTTAATCGATTTATTAGACAAAAATAATTTTCATAATAAAAATACATGAAAATACACGGTGCTAACAGATATTGGGAGAAGACAGAGGATAAATATTGCAATGATGTAATATTTATCCCATATTTATCACATTTATCCCAAATTTTGGCCCTATACTATGTGTTTCATGTTGTTTATACCTTTTACTTTGAAAATGTTAGGCTATGTGCGCACGTTGCGTCGGAGTACCTGCAGTTTATTCTGCACGTTTTCCTTCCCTTGGTTTTTGACGAAATGGCTTTTGACCATTTTTTAGCACTAAAAACGCATGCGTTTTTACCGCATTTTTAGTGCGTTTTTAGCGCTTTTTACCTGCGTTTTCACCTGCGTTTTTGAGATCAAGACACTGAGAAATAAAGTTGAATTAGTCAAAAAGAATGAAAAAAGAGAAAAAAAGTATAAAATTAACTTTTAATAAAACTATATGGGAAATTATCAATTTTAATGAAAAAATAGTGTTTATGCACATTTTAACAGAAAAATAGGTGAAGTTTATTATTTTTTAACATTTAAATTTTCGGTTATTGTGTGTGTGTAAAGGAACATTAGAACCCATTATTTTTTGTCCAGAAAAGCATGCGTTTTTGGAGCCAAAAACGCAGTAGAAAAGCAGGGAAAAAGCATGAAAAACGCAGGAATTGTGCTTTTGGTTGCATTTTGCCATTTCTCATTGACTCCAATGTTAAGGAAACGCTGCAGAAATGGCAAAAACAACTGACATGCTGCTTCTTTTTCAGCATGGTTTTTGACCACAAATATGCAAATTAAACGCTGCAGAAGAAAAAGCAAAGTGCAGACAGGATTTCTGCTTTTCCCATAGACTTTGCTGGCAATCAAAAACGCATGCGTTTTAGCGCAAAAACGCTGCTGCTAAAAACGCTGCAGAAACGCGGGAAAAAACGCAACGTGCGAACATAGCCTTAGACTCATCATTGTCTGGCAAAACATTTTTTTTTAAAGGGGGTATTCCCATCTCCAAGAATCTATCCCAATACATAGTAGGTGTAATAATAATATTAACCCATTACTTGCCTTTTTTTTTTTTTATTAAATGACAGATTTTCAACGAAAAAAAAAAAAAATTAAACTGAAAATGAAATTTAAGCAAAATTAATGAATGTAATGTATAAATTAAATAAATTAATGATTAGTTAATTAAATTTAATGAATTTTAAGCAAAAGATTAGGCGTCCCAAAAAAGGACATAGGTCAACAAATACCTCCAATTAGAAATGTAGTATAGTTCTCCTGATTAGCTATGTCACTTACCTCATGTGCAGGGCATTGCAGTAGCTTAGATATCCATGTTACGACTACGAACAACTAACACTCCCTGAATGAGTGGCCGTAACCATGGATACCTTAGCTGCAATGCCCTGCACATGAGGTAAGAGACATGGCTAATCAGGAGAACTATACTACATTACTAATTGGAGGTATTTGATAATATTATTATTATTATTACATCTACTACATATTGGGATAAGATTTTGGAAATGGGACTACCCCTTTAAATAGTGAAATCTTTGTGATGTTCAGGAGCAGTTAATGGATAACATGGATTTAGAATAGTATTTAGGTAGCGCAGGTTCATTTCAGATAATAATTACCCGTTCTACAAGGAAACTACTGCAGAGGATACACCTTACCAATGCCCGGCCGCAGGATGTTTTGCATTGGCATTACGCCATAGTAGAAGGGTGAAGGTTATTGTAACATTCCTACTTAGCGGGCTCACCATTACTACAGCTCCCGGGATCCAGTGCTCACAGTTAGAGCTGGATTTTTGGAAAGGAAACAACTAATATGTGAGGCTGGGTAGGTTTGGCAACGACCTGCTTAGATTTCTAAGATGACCATGTGTTAAGATTTGTGAAAAGTAATCCTGCCATCCATGTCTTACAGAAATATGGCGTCGGGAGAAAACAGCTGGCCCATTCCCATGAGGGCCATCGGTGCCCAGAACCTACTGACAATGCCGGGGGGAGTCACAGTCTCGGGATACCTGCACAAGAGAGGAGGGAAGCAATTACAGCTGTTTAAATGTAAGTTACCAAAATATATAGAAAAATATGGGACTAAATGTGCATGGGGGATGGGTTTTTTGGCTCCTTAAAGGGAATTTGTTACCAGGTTTTTACTACTTAATCTGAGAGCAACATAATGTAGAGGCAGAGATCCTGATTCCAGCGATGTGTTACTTACTGAGCTGCTTAGTGTAGTTTTGATAAAATCACTGATTAATCAGCAGTAGATTATCATTACAGGACTATTTGGCATGCTGCAAGTAGTCCAGCATATTCATGAGTTCTGTAACTGCTAGATCTGCAGCAGAGAAAACAGTGATTCCATCAAAATGACAGCAAACAGCTCAGTAAGTGACACATCGCTGGAATCAGGGTCTCTATATCTACATTATACTGCTCTCAGATGGGGGAGCAAAAACCTGGTGACACATTCCCTTTAAAGAGGGCAGATTCTGAAAGAAATAATCATTTTATGGGGGTTTTCCAGCTTTGTAAAAGGTGGTCTGCAAACGAATGGATACTCATAAATAACCCAACTGAGATAGTCTCTACTACTGCATCAGTCACTTCACAACACAGCGCCCATGACCACTGCAGCCAATCACTGAGCTCAGCAGCTTGTACTGTCTACATCACCAAAGCTGTAAAGCTCAGCGATCGGCTGCAGTGGTGAGGTGCAGCCAAAAAAAAGAAAGACCTCAGTGGCGATGGGAAGCCGGCACTGAACTTTGGGAGGATGAGAATTATATGTGTTTGTTTTGTTTTTTACAACTAGCTGTAGTACCCAATGTTGCCCGAAATAGCAACTAAATGTCTGTCTCTCTCCCACTCTCTCTCTGTCTCCCTGTCTGTCTCTCTTTCTCTCTGTTTCTCTCTCTGAGTCTCTGTCTGTTTCTCTGTCTGTCTCTGTCTCTCCCTGCCTTCCCCTCTGTCTCTGTCTCTCCCTGCCTTCCCCTCTGTCTCTGTCTCTCCCTGCCTGCCCCTCTTTCTCTCCCTGCCTGCCCCTCTGTCTCTGTCTCTCTCTCTGTCTGTCTCTAAATGTCTCTCTGTCTCTATCTGTATCCGACTCTCTGTCTGCCTCTGTGTTTATCTCTCTGTCTCTCTCTATCCATCTATCTCTGTCTCTCTCTGTCTCTCTTTCTGACTGTTTATATCCATCTCTCTCTGTCTGCCTCTATGTGTCTGTCTCTGTCTGTCTCTGTCTCTATCCGTCTCTCTCTCTCTCTGTCTGTCTCTAAACGTCTCTCTGTTTCTATCTGTATCCGACTCTCTCTGTCTGCCTCTCTGTTTCTCTCTCTGTCTCTCTGTAGCTATCTGTCTCTCTTTCTGTCTGTCTCTATCCATGTCTCTCTGTGTCTGTCTCTATGTGAATCTCTCTGTCTGTCTCTCTGTCTCTATCCGTCTCTCTGTCTCTCTCTGTGTCTGTCTGTCACTTTCCCTGTCTGCCTCTCTCTCTCTGTCTGTGTCTCTATCTCCCTGTCTCTCTTTGTCTGTCTCTCTCTCTCTCTTTACCGGTATCCTATTACCTGACACATAAGCTTCTTATACTAACAATGTCCTTTGTTGCTCCATCAACCAATCAGCGCTCCTATTAATGACCTGTAGCTCCCAGCTCCATTGACTTTAATGTCAGCAGATATACACATACATTCACACATACATACATACACTCAGCTTTATATATTAGATTATCTAATTGTTTGGGACCTAGTTTTTTAAAAATGGAAAACCTCTTTAAGGGCCCAATGCAAAATCTAAAACAAGAGTTTAGCATTTTAATATTGGTTCTTTATAGGCTTAGTTCACATGTCCTGGAATTGTCCGTTAGCACTGATCTGTCAGGGACCCCTTAGCAAAAAAAAGTTGTGCAGACACAACTTTTTTGTCCGTTGTTAAATAGCGGATCCAGATCTGTTTTTAAACATAAGAGTCTATGGAGGACGGATCCAGTAACGGATTGCTATGTAGCCATCCGTTGTTCTTGCATTTGTAACGGATCTGTTGTTTTCTTATGGATTTGTCACAAATGGAAGATAAATAACACTCCGTTAACAGATCCGTCTTGCTCCCATGTTAAAAAAAACAAACGGATCCAGTGGCAGAAATCAGTTTCCTTATGGATCTTTGCAGGATCCGTTCTAATGGATGACTATAGGAGATGGGCACCAATGGATCACTTATCATGAGCACCAATGGATCACTTATCTCTCCACCCTTATAGTTTACGTCCCTGGATGTTTGACACCCCCCATTCTGTAGCTGAGCCCACAGACAGCTTTTGGTAGCCAGCAGCCACTTCCTTTTACAATCACAGCTGTGGAGGAATGGGGGAAAAGCTGCCGTTCCAAACTTGGCCTATGTATAGTGCCGTACAACCTGTTTGATCCCAGAAGAGCCTTTACTTTAGTGCATATTTGTCCAAGACTTACTCTATGTATTGTTCCTTTGTTTTCTGATGGCTGTACAATACTTATACAAATATATGTTTATCTTTGAATTACTTAGTAGCAGCTTTGTGTGTTTTACAAATCATGATTCATAATCATAATCTTTTTGGAATTGCACAGTGCACGGAGAGGTTGTTAAAGGGAACCTGACAGATCCCCCGTGCCCTCCGGCCCGCCAGCAGTGTACATTCCTTCCCTTTTTTCCCTAAGGCTATGTGCACACCTTGCAGATTTGATCGCAGGCATTCTACACCAAAATCTGCATTTTTTTGCAGGAAAATCACTGATACAAAAATGCAAGATTTTGCCGTTATTTGTCTCCTTTATTATGCATTTTTTATGCATTTTTTTCATTGCTTTCAATGATGAAAACTAAGCTAAAAACACAAAGAATTGCCATGCTGCAAGAAAAAACGCACCAAAAAAACACAATGTGTGCACACAGCCTAAGGCCTCTTTTACACGTCAGTATTTCATCGGTATTTGGCTGCCAAAACGAAGAGTGGAACTTACAGAGAATAACTAAAAGGGTACGATCACACGACCGTATAAATTGGACCAATGTTATTCGATGAGGGAGAGCAGATGGTCAGATTTTTTCTCATCCAGATTCTGGATGAGAGAAAAGCGCGGCATGCTGCGATTGTCTGCGAGATCCGTCTCACCCGCACCCATACAAGTCTATGGGTGCGAGTGAAACATCGAACTGCATTTGGGTGCCATACGAGTGCATTGCAATAATCGCATCAGTTGACAATGGAGGAGATGGAGAGATTAATCCCACCCTCTCCTCTGCATCTGTGATCCGAGTGCATCAGATGAGATATGCTAATGACCCTCAGTTCCCATTGTACTGCGACTGTAAGCCTAGTGTCATGCAACTGTGACCCAATTCTGAGATCGGATCACAGCTGCGGAGGAGAGGGAGGGATTAATCTCCCCATCTCCTCCATTGTCAGCCTGTGCGTATATCGCACTGCACTCAGATATCATCCAAGTGCAGTCCGATGTTTCCCTCGCAACCATAGACTTGTATGAGTGCATGTGACACGTCTCTCACTGACATTTGCAGCATGCCGCGACTTTTCCCTCATCCAGAATCTGGATGAGAAAAAAGCTGACTAACTGCTTTCCGTCACTGAATAACATTGGTCAGAGTGCAATGCGAGATTTCTCGCATTGCACTCGTTCGAGTCATACGCTTCTGTGAGCATACCGTTATTGAAAGACTGACACTTGGTCTGTGTTTTGGAGACACTCCTGGTTTTAGGACTAAACGCCGATGTGACGTGACGTGTGAAAGAGGTGTAAGGGTATGTTCTCACGTCACAGATTTGTTTTCAGATTTTCTGCACCTAAATCTGCATTTCGTGTCAGCAAAAACGCTGCGGAAAAAACACGTTTTTTTTACCATAGTTTTGCAGTTTTTTTGAATGAGGTTCTCAATGCATTTTTTGATGCATCCTAATAGGAAGAACGCTGGAATAAAAACAAAACAGTTGACATGCCAATTGTTTGGTGCAAATTTTTTCAGCACCAAAATCTGCATAGAAAAAAATCTGCAACGTGGGCACAGCACTTCAGGATTCTCATAGGCTTTGCTCGGATATTTTTTTTCCCTTACAAATTGATTAAAATCTGCAAGAAAAAACGCATAAAACAGCCAAAAAATACGCATTGTGTGCCCACAGCCTATCAGTCGTTTTATACTCTCTGACAGATAAACAAGTGTTCAAAAAAATTCTTCTTAAGGGTCTATTTTAATATGAAATATAAAACAATCCGGCTCCACACAATTGCAAGTCCGCTTTTGTATGAAGCCCGGACGTCGGCACCGCCACTAATAACAAAAGCTGAAGTCCGGCTCAACAAACGGTTCTTCTTTATTAGCAACAGTTTACATACAGAACATCATGACGAAGAGTCCAACCATACCCGAAACGCGTTGGTAGCGTCACTCATGCACTAACTGCTTGTCTGAATCACGATATTCTGAATATAGAAGAATTATTTGTTGAGCCGGACTTCACCTTTCATTATTCACCAAATATGCTAATTTCCTTTTGATTAGTCGATGGTGCGTTTTTGTCCCCCAGACTAGTCGCCCCATTCAGCAAGTTATCGCACCCTTGTAGGAGTAGTAACATGATTTGCAAGAGCCAGTGAATTAATGATAACGTTCTTACATCGGAATACCCTTTGACATTTGATCTCTCCATAGAACCCTCCCATCCTGGAGATGAGTGATACTTTTAGGTTTCTAGATATTATGACATAACGGGAGATGATTTTGACAACACTTGTGCTTTATATTTCTAGTACGAGTTTCATTTCGTCAGTCTCCGTTCAGAAGGTTTTCTTAGATAAAATGGATCATGCAATCGCTTCGCATGCCGTGGTTTAGGACTTGCCAGTAAGGACGTTTTGTGACATTCACTAGATAAACCACACGTCTATGTGGTCATCATTTGGTGACATTTACAGGCGACTTCAGTTTCTGCATCAGCTCATCTCACATTTACATTTCACTGACATCTCATTTCTTGTGTGACCTTACAAGTACTAAAGTACATTAGCCTAACTAATGTTCAAGCTGCACCGATAACTTATATCAGGATTTGTGACTAAAGGGATTATTCTCATCTTTGCAGATGGATATTGTCAGATAAGGTCATGCTAGGTATGGGGAAATACAGACAAACATCGAACGTGGAGGTGGAAGAGGGATACTGTTTTTCTAATGAAGGGGGGAAGATGGAGACCCTTGTTAAAAACTACAACTGGCCCCTGGCTCCCCTAGTTAGGTTCCACACCAATGCGCCGATCAGGATACCTAGGCCAAGGCTGACCCTGAAATAAGCCTTAGGCCTCTCTCACACATACGTGAAAATCACGCACGTATTTTCCCTGCGTGTTGCATGTGGTAAGTTTGTGTCTCCGGTACGTGCGGTCCACGTGTGTTCTCCGTGTGCTATCCGAGATAAGAACCGGTAATTTGCATACTCACGTGGTCCTTGCTGCTGTCCTGGGTTCTGATATTCGGCTCCAGCCCCGCCCACTCTCCGCTGATGCTGCTTCCGGAGGGGCGGAGATTAGCGCCCGTGACATCACTCCCACCGCTCCTTAACACGCTCATAATGAGCGGCGGCCGGCAGCAACTGTTTGCAGCGGAAGAATCTGCGGGGCTTATGGAGGTGAGTATGTTTTTTTTTTTTTTTATTTTAAAATAATGACACGTGTTTCTCCGGCGCGTGTCACACGGGTCCGCATCCACACTACATCCGTGTGGTACGGGTGCGGGCCGTGTGACACCTGTGATGCCGGAGAAAACGGACATGTCGGGGTGAGAAACATACGGACACACGTTCTGTTCCAAAATACTTACGTGTGTCCAAACCATTAGGAATACATAGGTCCACGTGTGTACGTGCCTCCGGTACGTGAGAAAACTGCCAAACACATACCCTAGGCACGAACGTGTGACAGAGGCCTTAGGTAGTGACCGTATGGGATGAGCACTAGTCAACCCACTAAGACCTAAAGAACACACAGGGAAAACAAACGGGAATGCAAAGGGACAAGTTATCTGAAAGATGACTTTTGGAGAATGACAGCAACATACAACAGGAGATTTCAAGCCCAATGTTTGCAATCTGGACAGCTTATGAGTAAACTCTATCACCGGCAACAAAGCAAGGGAAAATGCAGGTAAATATAGACATAGAGAGTGGGGATAAGAATTTGCAGCCGAACTGCCAAGATATCCACAGGGTCCAAAAGGGAAAGAGTTAACCATAACAGGGAAGATATATATATAGATCTCCATTCACACCAAGAATGAAAGAATGGAATATCAAGTAGCAGCTTGTGCAGCCAAACATTGTGACCTTCTGCAGCCGGACACCACAGGGTTAACTGTCAACCGTGACACAAGCAATTTTGCAACTTAATGCTCATTAAAATTTCAAGCCGTTCTTGAGATATTAATAATTTTCTTTTCTTTAGAGCTCATTGCCTTGGAGACCGACCACCACTGTTACACAGCAGAACTTGTGCAATGCTTACAAGGTCTTTTCTTCCGAGTTTGTAAGCGCTGCTATGAAGCTGATCATGATCACTGGAGCGCGCCATTATTCCCTACACCTGGCCAGCTTCAGCACTGTGCTTACGAGCCAGACAGCAGTGGTGGTCGGTCACCTAGGAAATAAGCTGTGAATAACAAAAAGTGTTAATATCTTAAAAACCGTTGTAAATTTGAATAAGCAATAAATTCCAAAATTGTGTGTTTTACAAGTGCTATCCGATAATATACAGTACATCTATAAAAATAGGAATAATCCTTTAATTCTGTTGTCACCTATTAGAATTTTAATGGCTCGATTCATATCTAAATGTACGCAAAGGAATGTATGCAAGTAATAATAGGACTACACCAAAAAATAAATATATGACGAAATGATTTCTAGTTTATTGAAGCCTATTAAAACAGATATGATTGAAATAGTGGAGAGTAAATACACATACAAAAAAATTAGGAATAAACGTATCTGGGAAGAGGCTTAGTAAATCTTAATAATAGTCAGATGTGATACATAGCTCCAAACCCACTGCACAGATGTTGAATTAAATAATTAAAGTCTTACTGCCTTAATCCATCAATAGAGGGAGCTCATTGCATAGTGGTATAAAAGTAAAAAATCAAACCGTACGCAGTAAGCGCCCTCTAGTGGTGTCTGCAGGCAACAATTATGATTTATTGGGAACCTCTTATGTTGAACAGTGTGTCTGACCCACAGTTTGCGTGGCAGAGAGAAGAAGTTGAGCTGATTGATATGTTATTTGTGGGATAAAATATATTTGATTTCAAGGGGTATTCTCATCTCTAAGATCCTATCCCAATATGTAGTAGGCGTATTAATAAGAATATTAGTAAATACCTCCAATTAGTAAAGTCTTATCTCATGTGCAGGGTATTGCAGCTTAGGAATCCATGGTTATGACTATGAGTATCTAACTGTCACTATTTGAGTGGGCGTAACCATGGATACATAAGCTGCAATGCCCTGCAAATGAGGTAAGTGACATGCATATATCAGGAGAACTATACTACATTTCTAATTGGAGGTATTTGCTAATATTATTATTATTATTATTATTATTATTATACCTACTACATATTGGGATAGGATCTTGGCGATGGGAATACCCCTTTAAATCTATTGTTCCTTAGCTTAGGAGTCAAGCGATTGTTTGATTCAATGATTGACAGCCCTCTGTGTATGATTGTGCAGACAGGTAGCTGTCAATCACCAAGTGAAGCCGCCTACTTGACTCATAGGCATAAATCAGAGTAAATAGTTTACCCATAATTATATATATATATATATATATATATATATATATATATATATATATATATATATTCATACACACAGACCAAAAGTTTGGACACACCTTCTCATCTCTAGAACAACCGTTAAGAGGAGACTTTGTGCAGCAGGCCTTCATGGTAAAATAGCTGCTAGGAAACCACTGCTAAGGACAGGCAACAAGCAGAAGAGACTTGTTTGGGGCAAAGAACACAAGGAATGGACATTAGACCAGTGGAAATCTGTGCTTTGGTCTGATGAGTCCAAATTTGAGTTCTTTGGATCCAACCACCGTGTCTTTGTAGAAAAGGTGAACGGATGGACTCTACATGCCTGGTTCCCACCGTGAAGCATGGAGGAGGAGGTGTGACGGTGTGGGGGTGCTTTGCTGGTGACTCTGTTGGGGATTTATTCAAAATTGAAGGCATACTGAACCAGCATGGCTACCACAGCATCTTGCAGCGGCATGCTATTCCATCCGGTTTGCGTTTAGTTGGACCATCATTTATTATTCAACAGGACAATGACCCCAAACACACCTCCAGGCTGTGTAAGGGCTATTTGACTAAGAAGGAGAGTGATGGGATGCTGCGCCAGATGACCTGGCCTCCACAGTCACCAGACCTGAACCCAATCGAGATGGTTTGGGGTGAACTGGACCGCAGAGTGAAGGCAAAAGTTATTTCACACTTTTCTAAGTATTTCATTCCACATGTTTTCATTCATAGTTTTGATGTCTTCAATGTGAATCTACAATTTTTAGAGTAATGAAAATAAAGAAAACTCTTTGAATGAGAAGGTGTGTCCAAACGTTTGGTCTGTACTGTATGTATATTTATATATATATATATATATATCTACTTGGCTCCTTCTTTCTCTATGGGACTGCATGGTTACTGTGACAGGTTCCCTTTAACTGAATCCCTATGTAGGAAATAGATATTAAATAAAAAGATTAAGAAATGAACCAGCAAGTGTCTTGGTCTATAGATAAATACTCAGGACACTTGTATATTAAAGGGGCTCTCGACTTTCAAAAAAGTGATGCACAAGCGATTGTAAAGACAGAGAGTGTTTACTATTCTCAGATCTAGCACTGCTGCTCTCAGTCTCTAGTGACATCACGAGTCCGTTTACCGCTACAGCCAATCACTGAGCTCAGCAGCTGGTGGTATGTGCCTGTGGACCACTTTTTTTTTTTAAGCCCTGTAAGGCGATGTTCACACAATGAGTTTTTGGTGCTTCTTTTTTTTTTTTTTGCAACAAAACCTGATCTCTTGGCTGTTAAGAAGCTGCGTTTTTGCCTCATTTTTTGCTGCATTTTTGATGTTTCATTTGTCTACATTACATGTTTTTTTTCTGTAAATAATTTTATTGGGTTTAAGAAAAAGTGAACAAAGCATTGCTTATAACACGAATAAGATGTAATCAAACAAAAGTGAAGGTTGATCCAAACATGTGGATCGAGCATGTAGCACTGTATTGTAAGAGAACTTTTATCAGGATAAGAATGGTCACATAAGAGACCATAACAGATAATACAGTTAAAACAAGACAATTCAGGTTATACCGTATCCTGGTATATCAACTCAAAGCAGTATTACGGAGACTATTTTAACTATAAAGACTAAGTGAAGGTTAGAAAGAGAGAAGAAGAAGGAAAAAGATAGGTATAGGAAAGAGAGGAGGGTATGAGAGGAGGAGGGGGGGAAGACATGGATAGATAGGTAGGAGTAGGTTGGGTGTCCAAAGAATTCTGGCGTCAGGTAAACGAATCCTCTTAAGGCTATGTGTCCACGTTGCTTTTTACCTGCTTTTTACCTGCTTTTTTGCTGCTTTTTCAACTGCAGCGTTTAATGCCGAAATGGATGTGTTCTGCTTTTCAAGCAAAGTCTATGGGAATTTGGGTTTCCTGTGCCCACTATGCAGTTCAAACTGTAGCCTTTTTCTGGCAGAAATTTGGGCAAAAACTCTGCTTTGCAGTTCAAAACGCAAATGGCAAAAACAATTGACATGTCAATTGTTTTTGCCATTTGGGTTTTGCACTGCAAAGCTGAGTTTTTGTCCAAAGTTCTGCCAAAAAAAGGCTGCAGTTTGAACTGCATAGTGGGCACAGGAAACCCAAATTCCCATAGACTTTGCTTGAAAAGCAGAACACAGACCATTTCGGCATTAAACGCTGCAGTTGAAAAAGCAGCAAAAAAGCAGGTAAAAAGCAGGTAAAAAGCAACGTGGACACATAGCCTAAAGATTGCAAATATCAACTAAAGGAACCCAAGGAAGGAAAGACCTGTGTAAAGCCCCTTATCTGAGCCAAGACGTAAATCTCGGAGTCTCCCGGAAAAGGAGCCAGGAAGACCACGTGCCAGCATGTTTATCCCATTTGTCCCCATCATCTGCCATCAGGGACTCCATACGCTCCAATCTATTTACCTCCTCCAAAAATTCCCTTACAGAGGGGGTTGAAGTTGTCTTCCAATGTCTTGGAATAATCATACGAGCAGCGATGAGAAAAAAGCGTAGGACACCTCTTTTGGTCACAGAGATAGATCCAGGGATTAGGGACAGTAAAGCTATTTGAGGAGTAGGAATTACCCGAATACCCGACAGTTGAAAGTATATTTCAAAAATTGAATCCCAGAATGACCTTATCAAGGAGCAATCCCACCATATATGTTTCATAGTACCGGTTTCGACTCCGCATCTCCAGCAGGTATCTGGTACTGTGGGGAAGATCTTATGCAATAGGTCAGGGCATCTCTACCATCGTGTAAGAATTTAAAAATTTTTCTCCTGTGCACTACAGGAAATGGACATTTTATGAGAGAGTGTAAAGATTTTGAGATGATCTTGTTCCGACAACGTGATCTGGAGCTCTCTTTGCCGGGCCTCCAAATACGTTGGGGCACCTTTATATTGGGCTGTACATAAGAGATTGTAGATCAATGCGATGGCATGTTGCGGCGCGGCATTTAATAATGAAATTAGGGTCTCAAAGTGTGTAGATTTGGATAATAGAGCATTTCCCGGGAATTTCCTTTTTATAAATGTGGTCAGTTGAGTATATTCCAACCAGGATAGTCTCCTCCCCGGGCATGACTCCTGCAAAGCCTCAAAAGACGCCATTCCGGATAGTCTCCTAGCAACCTGTCCCAGTGTAACTCCGTCTGCTGAGTCCCAACATAAGAAGGTAGATCTATCCGACGCAGGGGGGAAGTCGAGATTATTAAAGAGTGAGCTCATACTCCCCGGTCTATGGGATAAGTTTAACGTCTCCAGATGCCTGTCCCAAAAAAGCATGAGCGCCTGAGTCAGAGGTTGAAATCCCGAAACCGCCGGTCTCTGTTGAAGGGGGGCCTATAGAAGCCGTGCCAGAGGGAACGGGGAGAGATGGGACTCAACGCCCACCCACTGTTTATTGAGATCGTTAAATCTCCAATCCAAGACCCTCGTGAGGAGGGCACTCTGGTAATATTTTTCAAAATCAGGTAAACCAGCGCCTCCCCTGGATTTGGGTCTCACCAGTGTGGCGTATCGAATCCGAGGTCTCCCCGTCCCCCAGACGAATCTGCTACATGCCCTCTGGAGTTGTCTGAAATATTGTTTAGTAACTTTGATCGGGACTGTTTGGAATAAGTAAAGGAACCTCGGGAGTATGTCCATCTTGAGGGCATTGATCCGGCCAAACCAGGAAAGTCGTCCCCGATTATATCTATTTGGATCAGCAAGAGTTCTAGTAAGCAATGGGGAGTAATTAGCCATAAACAACTCATCCGGATTGGCCGAAACAGATATCCCAAGATACATTACATGTTTAAATAAAGTGAGTTTCATTGACCAAAAGCTCAGTAAAAATGCAGCAAAAAAGTGCATTTTTTTCAATCTTCATTGGCTTCAATGGTGAAAAAAGCTGCAAAAACGCTGAAAGAATTGACGTGCTGCCTCTTTCAAAAATGCAGCAGTTTAGTCCAGAAAAAAAAGCAATGTGTGCATGAGATTTCTGGAATCTAATAGATTTTGCTGATACTGTAAAAAGCAGATTTTATTTGCATAAAAAAAAAGCAGCAAAAATGCCCTGTGTGAGTGTCGCGGGCGGAGGAGGGGACGCTGCGCTCTCCCACTGCTGCTCGGGTCCGGCTGCCGCGGCTGCTGCGGCCTGCTGCTGCTCGGTGGCTCGAGCGATGGGCCGGATCCCGGGGACTCTAGCGGCGCTCCTCGCCCGTGAGTGAAAGGGGATTTTGGGTGTGGGGATTGGTTATTGTCTGTGACGCCACCCACGGTTGTGGTGATTTGTTGACACCACCGCTGCTCTGTATGGGGATCCCGGGAAGGATGGTATGGAGCAGCCAGTTGTTGTGTTGCCCCTCCGTGGGTAGTGGTTGGTGATCCCGGGGCCCAGTGATTAGGTGGGTGATGCAGGGCTTGGTGGGCGCAGGGACGCGGGGGCAGCGCTGTGCCTTGCGGCACTGTGGTACTCACTCAGCCTGAGACGTTGACACAGTTCTCGGTAAAACACACGGCTGGAAAGACGGTTCCCACGGACGGCTGCACTTGCTTTCCCCAGTCGGTGACGGTCCCTCTGTCCTGCACCTATGTTGATGATGGTTGCGATGGGTTCCCACCGGTAACCCGCTCCCCGGCTTGGATATGGGCCGGAGGAGCCCTACTTTGCCCGCAGGCGCTGGCCCTGAGAAACTGGTGCCCTGGCGGTGGCGGTGTCTCTCTGTAACGGTCGGACTGTTGCCTTCAATCGGGACTTCGTTGTTGGGAGACAGACGTCCCCTTCACTGACGGATTTGGCAAATTATGGCGACTCCAAGACTTGCCGGGATCCGAAAGGCCCCTGCCCTGGTGCTGACTGTTCTTCGTATACTGCTCCAGACCGCCGGGCCACTACCCGTCCGCGGTCCTTCCAGCAACCTCCGAGCAGTCACCCCTGCGGACTATCACCGCCGTCTGCTAACCTTGCTGTCACTGTCCGGGCACACAGCCGGACCAACTTCAGGCTTTTCTACTGTCACTTCAGCTTCTCTCTTTAGCTTCACTACTCCTTCCTTCCACTTCACTTCACTTTCCTCACTCGACTCTACTGTTTACTCTTTCACTTCCCTAACTGAACTGCCTGATTCCTCCCGCCTCCAGGGCTGTGGACTCCTCGGTGGGCGGAGCCAACCGCCTGGCCCACCCCCTGGTGTGAACATCAGCCCCTGGAGGAAGGCAACAAGGATTTTGGTAGCTTGGGTGTTCCTAGCTGGGGTGTAGGGTGTGGTGGTGTGATGACCTGTGACCCCTGGCTTGCCCAGGGCGTCACATGAGCATAGCCTAAAACTTCAATTAAAACTAACTGAAAGTGGGACATCGTCCATGAAAGTGTTTTGTGCACAGAACTTTCTATGCAACTGTTACTCCGAAAAGTTATTAAAATCAGTAACAAAACTGCTCTTAACTAGAATTGTAGGAGGAAGTGGACCCAAGACGTCTGACCGGCGATGGTAGAGTCACTTTGCAGGAGCCAGTCCTCTGCACTAATCTGATAAACCGCTGTCAGGGTGGAAGTCCCCTGTCTGGTCGCAGCCACAAGCTGCAAACAAGCAGCGGAGGTGTTTTTCCTGCGGACTGCTAACTTTTTTTTTTTTTTTTTATAAACTATGTAAGGCTATGTGCGCATTAGAAAATGGAATTTTCTTAAGAAAATTCTGCACCCTCTGAAAGAAATCCGCACCCGCGGCAGAAAAAACGCAGCAAACCGCAACCGAAAACCGCATGCGGTTTTACCGCGGTTTGTTGTGGTTTTGGTGCGGTTTTGCCGTCCTTTTTCCGCAGGTTGGTCCCTGCGTTTTTTTATCATTATCTATGGCAAAAACTGCAGGTACCTGCAGAAAAGAAGTGACATGCACATTCTTTTTCCTGCAGAAATTCTGCAGGAAAAACCTGTAGGGGAAAGAAACGCAGTGTGCACACACCATTTTTTTTTTCTTACCATAGGTTTTGCTGGGCAATGACTGCAGAAAGGTTCTGAACATTTTCTGCAGCAATTCATGCAGTAAATCCGCGGCAAAAACCGGAGTGTACGCACAGGGCCTTACACTGTTTACAAGCGCCTGAGCTAGTGATAAAAAATGTTTAAGGCTATGTTCACACAGAGTGTTGTTTTCTGCAGAAAAACTGTAGCAAAACTTGATCTCTTTGCAGGAAATAACCTGCGGTTTTGGTGCAGTTTTTCTTGGGGTTTTTACTGTGTTTGCGCACTTGAAAAAACGCTGCAAAACTTCTGAAAGAGTTGACATGCTGCTTTTTTTTTCAAAAATGCAGCAAAAACAGGGAAAAAAGCACAGCTGTTTGTGTGTGTGTGTGTGTGTGTGTGCATAAGACTTCTGGAATCTCATAGGCTTTGCAGGGACTGTAAAGAGCAGCTTTTTATTAGCATGGATTTGCATAAAACCAATGCAAAAGAAACGCCCCGTGTGAACATAGCCTAAAGCTTTCACTTTGACTTTAGTATATAATTATACAGTATGAACACATCAAACACGTTTCTCTTTTTCTTCTGCGCCCCTCCGTTCCAAAGTTATGTACCCCGGTAATAATGGTGCAAATTTTCCCTTCAACTAACTGGGCGTGTCCAGAAAACTTTTCTGTGGGCAGGGCTGTGTTTTGATTGGAGGAGTAAAAGGCAATTGCTCATAGAGAAGTTCTTTGGTACACGCCCAGTTGCTTGAAGGGGAAAATTTTGCAAAGGAGAAGTGCAGAAAAAAAAAGAAAACTGTTCCAGAATCATTGGCAATTGAAGGAGGTGCTCATTATAAATTTTTTAAAAAAAATAATAAAATGTGGTTTCTAATGGCAATGTATGACCTGAAAGATGAGTGTAGAAAAATGAGCTGAGCTTGTAATACCAGACACAGCCATTGACAAGAGTGGCGCTATTTCTTGTACAAAATCCCTGTGATATCATGATTGGTTCCATTTTCCTTTTACCTGTTACAAACTCATTTTCATTCTTATTTTCTCAAGGGCCCCTCAGATATGTCATCATACATAAAGGATGCGTGTACTACTTCAAGACGAGCACCTCGGCCACCTCACAGGGCGCTTTTTCACTGAACGGATACAACAGGTTAGTAGTATTCATGGTCTATTAAAGGCTTATTGCCAGGATCAAAATCTAGGTATAGGGAATTGCTGAGTGATAGCCAGCAATCTCAAGACTGGAGCTCTGGATCCAGAAACCATCCTGTCTAAGGCTATGTTCGCACGTTGCGTTTTTTACCGCGTTTCCGCAGCGTTTTTAGCGGCAGCGTTTTTGCGCTAAAACGCATGCGTTTTTGTTTTCCAGCAAAGTCTATGGGAAAAGCAGAAATCCTGTCTGCACTTTGCTTTTTTTCTGCAGCGTTTAATTTGCATATTTTGGGTCAAAAACCATGCTGAAAAAGAAGCAGCATGTCAGTTGTTTTTGCCATTTCTGCAGCGTTTCCTTAACATTGGAGTCAATGAGAAATGGCAAAATGCAACCAAAAGCACAATTCCTGCGTTTTTCATGCTTTTTACCTGCTTTTCCACTGCGTTTTTGTCTCCAAAAACGCATGCTTTTCTGGCCAAAAATTAAAGGGTTCTAATGTTCCTTTACACACACACAATAACCGAAAATTTAAATGCTAAAAAATAATAAACTTTACCTATTTTCCAGTTAAAATGTGCATAACCACTATTATTTCATTAAAATTGATAATTTTTCATATAGTTTTATTAAAAGTTAATTTTATACTTTTTTTCTCTTTTTTCATTCTTTTTGACTATTTCAACTTTATTTCTCAGTGTCTTGATCTACAAAACGCATCTGCAGAAACGCAGGTGAAAACGCAGGTAAAAAGCGCTGAAAACGCACTAAAAACGCGGTAAATACGCATACGTTTTTAGCGCTAAAAAATGGTCAAAAGCCATTTGGTCAAAAACCAAGGGAAGGAAAACGTGCAGAATAAACTGCAGGTACTCCGACGCAACGTGCGCACATAGCCTTAGCGGAGGAGTTGTGCTCACCTTTCCCAATTGAATATGCTCACCTCCGCTCCAATCAAGATAGGATTCTGCAGAACCCGAGGGTTAGGTTACCGGGTAGGGAATAACTTTACATTTTGGGAATATCCCTTTTAATCTTTTATAGTCATGATTCTTAATTTTCATATTTTTTATAGCTTCATCGCAAATAGAACATTTGTTTTGCAAATTCCGCCATTGTGTTTTGGGCTTAGTTTTTACTGTATGGTAAAGACGACCTATCGCTATGATTCTCCACGTCAGTAAGATTAAGAAGATATTAACTCTACAATTTTTTTTCATTATTTTAGTTGGAAACAAATTCAGAAGTTATATATACAGTATATATACAGTACAGAGCAAAAGTTTGGACACACCTTCTCATTCAAGGAGTTTTCTTTATTTTCATGACTCTAAAAATTGTAGATTCACATTGAAGGCATCAAAACTATGAATTAACACATGTGGAATGAAATACTTAACAAAAAAGTGTGAAGCAACTCATAATATGTCTTATATTCTAGGTTCTTCAGCGTAGCCACCTTTTGCTTTGATTACTGCTTTGCACACTCTTGGCATTCTCTTGATGACTTTCAAGAGGTATTCACCGGAAATGGTTTTCCAACAGTCTTGAAGGAGTTCCCAGAGTTGCTTAGCACTTGTTAACCCTTTTGCCTTCACTCTGCGGTCCAGCTCACCCCAAACCATCTTGATTGGGTTCAGGTCTGGTGACTGTGGAGGCCAGGCCATCTGGCGTAGCACCCTATCACTCTCCTTTTTAGTCAAATAGCCCTTGCACAGCCTGGAGGTGTGTTTGGGGTCATTGTCCTGTTGAAAAATAAATTATGGTCCAACTAAACGCAAACCGGATGGAAGAGCACGCCGCTGCAAGATGCTGTGGTAGCCATGCTGGTTCTGTATGCCTTCAATTTTTAATAAATCCACAACAGTGTCACCAGCAAAGCACCCCCACACCATCACACCTCCTCCTCCTCCATGCTTCACGGTGGGAACCAGACATGTAGAATCCATCAGTTCACCTTTTCTACAAAGACACAGTGGTTGGATCCAAAGATCTCAAATTTGGACTCATCAGACCAAAGCACAGATTTCCACTGTTCATAGTACCATAGTATCATAGCATCATAGTTTTTAAGGTTGAAGGGAGACTCTAAGTCCATCTAGTTCAACCCGTAGCCTAACATGTTGATCCAGAGGAAGGCAAAAAAAAAACAAAAAACAATGTGGCAAACAAGCTCCAATAGGGAAAAAAATTCCTTCCTGACTCCACATCCGGCAATCAGACTAGTTCCCTGGATCAACACCCTGTCATAAAATCTAATATACATAACTGGTAATATTAAATCTTTCAAGAAAGGCATCCAGGCTCTGCTTAAATGTTAGTAGGGAATCACACATTACAACATCATGCGGCAGAGAGTTCCACAGTCTCACTGCTCGTACAGTAAAGAATCCTCGTCTGTGATTATGATTAAACCTTCTTTCCTCAAGACGTAGCGGATGCCCCCGTGTTCCAGTCGCAGGCCTAGGTGTAAAGAGATCTTTGGAAAGGTCTCTGTACTGTCCCCTCATATATTTATACATTGTGATTAGATCCCCCTAAGCCTTCGTTTTTCCAAACTAAATAACCCCAAGTTTAATAACCTGTCTTGGTATTGCAGCCCACCCATTCCTCTAATAATCCTGGTGGCTCTTCTCTGCACCCTCTCCAGTTCAGCTATGTCCTTCTTATATATCGGTGACCAGAATTGTACACAGTATTCTAAGTGCGGTCGCACTAGTGACTTGTACAGAGGTAGAACTATATTTTTTTCATGAACACTTATACCTCTTTTAATACATCCCATTATTTTATTAGCCCTGGCAGCAGCTGCCTGACACTGTCCACTAAAGTGAAGTTTACCATCCACCCATATACCCAAGTCTTTTTCTGTCTGTTTTACCCAGTGTTCTACAATTAAGTACATAATCATAAATGTTATTTCCTCTACCCAAGTGCATGACCTTACATTTATCTACATTAAACTTCAATTGCCACTTCTCAGCCCAATCCTCCAATTTACATAAATCTCCCTGTAATATAAAATTATCCTCCTCTGTATTGATTACCCTGCAGAGTTTAGTATCATCTGCAAATATTGAAATTCTACTCCGCATGCCCCCAACAAGGTCATTAATAAATATGTTGAAAAGAAGGTCTAATGTCCATTCCTTGTGTTCTTTAGCCCAAACAAGTCTCTTCTGCTTGTTGCCTGTCCTTAGCAGTGGTTTCCTAGCAGCTATTTTACCATGAAGGCTGCTGCACAAAGTCTCCTCGTAATAGTTGTTCTTGAGATGAGGTGTGTCCAAACTTCTGGTCTACACTGTGTATGTATGTGTGTATATATATATATATATATATATATATATATATATATGTATATAAAAATCTGTTTCCGTATCCATGATATGATGTCGCGATTGCCTTTTACTATATTTTTTTGTATACAGCTCCTATGTAGACCTATGCGTCTCTATACGAACAGACAGCAATCAAACCTCATGTAATCTTAGTTCTCTATTCCTTTTTTTAAGGGGTAATGTGTCTCCTTGTGTAGAGTGATGACATGCCAGTGTAAGGAGGCTTAAAAGCCATGCAATGCTAATTTGGGAAAATAAATATATAAATTGCCTCTTCAGGAAGGAAGAGGACTTTAACGCTAGTGCCACCTATTGGCAGTAGCAACCCTAAAAGTCAGTATCGATTCTTTAAAAACCTTGACATATGACTTAGGATAAAAGCCAAACCAGAATGTCAACTTGCAGATTTATGTTTCAAGGTGTTGCTGTCACCCCAGAGCGTACATTGCAACATAAAGGTAACAATGAGAATGGTATAAAGGGAAGGCCCTGGTGATAGGGAGAGGGGAAAGGGTACTCTCCTGCTACTCACCTGAGTCTGTACCCTTTGATCTCTAACATCCCCCCTTCCCCCCGTCACATGCCTAGGTCCTCACTTGCCCTGAACTCACCCTGGCTAGTGAGAAGACCCTTTAAAAAGCCTTGCCATATGACTTAGGATAAAAGCCAAACCAGAATATCAATTTGCAGATATATGTTTCAGGGTGATGCTATCATGTCAGAGCATACAGTGCGACATATGGGTAACAATGGGAATGGTATAAAATGAAGGTCCTGGCGATAGGGAGAAGGGAAAGGGGACACCTCCTGCAACTCACCTGAGACTGTACACTTTGCTCCCTAATGTTCCTACATGGGTCCTTCCCCATCCTGTGCCTAGGCCTTCACTTGCCCTGAACTCACCCTGGCTAGTGAGAAGACTTTTGAGAACACTAGTTTCACCACTGCAATAATACAACAGAAGGTAAAGGAGACAGAGGGAAAACACACACTAAAAGGAAAAACACTCTAAGCGCCTCTAATGCAGCTAAACACCACAGCTGCAATAGTCATGACTTCTGAACTCACCCTGGCTAGTGAAAAGACAGGCGAGAGCACTAGTCTCACATCTGCAATAAACAACACTAGATAAGGGAGACAGACAGAGGGAAAATAGACACAAAAAGGAAAACACTCTGACCTCCTCCAATGCAGCTAAACAACCCAGCTGCAATAATCACGACTTCTCAGCTTCTTCTAGAGACTGGCTCCTTCCAAAATAGTCCGCATAAAAATGAAAATCTATAACTGGCATCAGATGGTAACACACATGACTTTTCATAGTTGGTCACAAAAGAGGTGCACCTGAGATTAAGGCTTCAAAGAACAGCCAGATAGGAAAGAGTCCTTAACCCATTTGGTATTAGAAAGTAGATTCACTCTAATACAAGTTGTACACCTGCGAACAATAAGGTGTTGTGACCTTCAGAGGTCTCCTCAGAGCGGGGCACACTCACGACAGTTGCCCCTTGTAAGTACATTGTATGAGATCTGATTTGGTTGTTATAAGAATATGACTAATCAAGGTGTTACAGTCTGTTATCTTGGAGACTTACAGGCTTTTCATGGATTTATCATTGCTTCCATGTTCTATTTGTTCACATGAATATAAAGTGCTGTGAATTCTAACAAGGACTCTAAACCTTTTGTCTTCCCCAGGGTAATGCGGGCAGCAGAAGAAACCACGTCAAATAATGTGTTTCCCTTCAAGATGGTGCATATAAGCAAGAAGCATCGTACGTGGTACTTCTCTGCAGCATCCGAGGAGGAGCGGAAGGTGCGCTTGGTGGAAGGCACAGCCAACACTTTTATTTTCTCACTAGAAATTGACATTCACCTCTGTCTAAAATTTTAAGACACAGATGTCAGCTATGTAGCCGGCATCTACAATGAGTGGTGGGAGCTCGGTTATACAGTGACTATATAACTATATACAATTATATAGATCAGTTCTTCTTATAAGCACAAGGGGGTTATGTTAATCTGATTTATGGAAAATGAGCAAGAGAATGGTTTATACTCAAATCTATTGGAACCAAATTTCTCTTTTAGAAATGGATGATGTCCCTGAGGAAAGAAATTGATCGATACCATGAGAAGAAGGAGACAATCACAGACCTAAGGTACTTGTACTTCACTTTTCCACCTAAGGTACTTGTACTTCACTTTTCCACCTAAGGTACTTGTACTTGTACTTCACTTTTCCACCTAAGGTACTTGTACTTCACTTTTCCACCCGTCTGTGTAATTCGGTCTGATGTCGGATCGCAATGCAAGGGCTGGCTGCATGTTTCCCGACCTGAGCGTCACGACTTCATATATGCCTATGAGGCTCTCATACTTAGGTTGGGCAACGTGCGGCCAGTCCGTGCATTGCGATCCAACATCGGACCGAATTGCACAGACATGTGAAAGAACTCTAAAGGGGGTGTTACACGCAGCGATATCGCTAGCGATTGTACCCGCCCCCGTTGTTTGTGCGTCACAGGCAAATCGCTGCCCGTGGCGTACAAAATCATTAAAAGCTGTCACACGTACTTACCTGCCTAGCAACGTTGCTGTGGCTGGCGAACCGCCTCCTTTCTAAGTGGGCGGTTCGTGGGGCGTCATAGCGGCGTCCCTAAGCGGCCGCCCAATAGAAGAGGAGGGGCGGAGATTAGCGGCTGTAACATCCCGCCCACCTCCTTCCTTCCTCATTGCCGGTGGCCGCAGGTAAGCTGTAGTTTGTCGTTCCCGAGGTGTCACACGTAGCGATGTATGCTAGCTCGGGGAAAGATGAACAACCTGCGTGCTCAACAATCAACGATTTTATGAAAATGACCGACGTGTCAACGATGGACGATTTGGTGAGTATTTTCCATTGTTAACAGTCGTTCATGCGTGTCACACGCAACGACGTCGCTAACGATGCTGGATGTGCGTCACGGAATCCGTGACCCCGACGATATATCATTAGATACGTCATTGCGTGTAACGGGGCCTTTAGTCTTACTTAGATTAGGGTAGCTCTAATTAACAACATAAAGGAATTGTGCTCTTTTGAAAAGTTCCATAACTTTAACATATAATATATATTTAAAGAGAATCAGTCAGCAGGTTTTGCTACTTCATCTGAGAGCAGCATGATGTAGGCAAAGAGATCCTGAATCCAACAATGTATCACTTAGATTACTGGGTGCAGCCATTCTGACACAATCAGATTTTTTTTATTTACTCATGTACTGGAGCTGAGAGAGCTGCACTAGCACACACCAGACTCCATATAGAGATTGCACATTGACAGCAAGATGTCAATCAGAGGAGGGGGCGTGCCAGGTTGTTGTGTGTGTGACATTTAATAATATAAAATATAGCAAATATAGCAAATAAACAGATCGGATTTTGACAAGACAGGCATCCCTGAATTCTGTGTGTTAACTCTTGCAGCATGCTGTTTTCAGCTTACATAGCAAAAACCTGCTGACAGATTCCCTGACAGTATAAACTTAGCACATAGCCCTATAGGGGGATGTATATATATGTATATGTATATATATTAGCATCTATATAAATTGTTCCTTTTAGTGCCCAATTTATCAAAGCTTTTATGACAATATTCTAGTGTAAAAAGTTTTGAAAAGTTGCATAATTTTTTCCTATTTCCGTCCAGCTCAGGCAAAGTAGGGGAAACTGAGGTTAGGACGGGGGTATGGTGACTGTTCACTATGCTACAAATCTTACTCCATCAGGGACTGGAATCGGATTTGTGGTGAAGATGCACACAGAACTGTCCGCCAGTCATCAGACTCTCCTAATTTATTAAGAAGCGCGTGCCTCCTCAAGAATCAGGAGCGTCTGATCACAGCACACCTCCTCATCAAGACCCTTGTGAACAATGCCCATTTTGAGGATTTGGGCCCTATAGTTCCAATTCATAAAGAATTGAAGAATGGGTGTTTTGTTCCACGACGCTTCCGGTTCATTAACAGGTGCCTCTTAGGGTATGTGCACACGTTGCAGATTTGGTGCAGAAATGTTCTGCTTCAAAATCTGCGCCTTCTAGCAAAAACGCACCAAAAAATGCAAGCATTTTTTATATGTTTTTTTCTTCTTCTGAAGTCAATGGCTCAAGGTCTAAAAAATGTACAAAAAAATGCCCCAACAATTGACATGCTGCAGTGTTTTCCTGTACCAAAATCTGCAAGGAAAAGAAAAAGCAACAAACTGCTTCAGAAATCTGATAGACTTTGCTGGCTTCAGGATAGGCATGCAGATTTTGGTGCGGATTTCTCAAAACATGCATCAACAAAAACTGCAACAAAAAACGCGCCATGTGCACATAAAAATGTCTCAAAAATAAAATGGATAATAAACCAGAATATGTTATATAGCGCAACGCAGTGATATTTCTACAACATTGTAGTGACGGATAGTTACAGTATACAAGGTCAAGTGCTGATCTTCATTTTTCCTTCACAGTGATAGTGGCTCCGAAACAGACAGTTTCTACGGATCCATTGAACGTCCTGTGGATATAAAATACACGCACAATCCTGCAGAAGGTAATATTTCACCCGTATGCTATGCATTTTATATTATATTACTTGTCTTTATAAAGCGCAATAACGTTTTTCCGGCAGGAGTGTCAATTCCTTCCGCTGTTAAATATCTAAATATTTACCCGAGATTCCCTTTCTCTGTACATTCACAGATAGCTATCAGGATGAAGATGATGATGAAGAAGACTACGAACAGCCGGATGTAATGAATGGTAAGATATTAAAAGCTGTTTAGTGCGGATATAAAGTCAATAGCTACCTTTGATTGCTGTCATGTGCCAGCTCCTTACTGTACTAAATATATCTGTATCAGGGGCAAAGTTCTATGTTCTTTTTGATACAGAGCTCCAGGTCCCTGCACAGAGACAGAAATAAAAGGCGTTCTCCAGGATAAGAAAAAAATATAGAACTATAAAAAAAAAGACATTATAAATAAATTCCTAAATATCCTAAATTTGTTAATCACATGGACATAAACATGTTCTGCACTGTTTATAAGACCGGAGTTTATGAGCATGTGCGGTAGAGGCAGAGACCCTGATTCCAGCGATGTATCACTTACGGGGCTGCTTGCCGTAGTTGTGATAAAATCACAGTTTTCTCTGTTGCAGCTCTACTACTGTTGTTCTCTGAATGCTGACTTCTGTATAATCCCGCCCACACCACTGATTGGCAGCATTCTAGGTACTTAGGTGGAAAGCTGCCAATCAGTGGTGGGGGTGTGGTTACACAGAGCAGGAGGACTACATGGCACGAGACAAATAGTCTTGTTGGGATAATTTTCTGCTGATAAAACAACACTTAGCAACCTAATAAGTGACACATTGCTGGAATCAGGGTCACTGCCCCTATATCATGCTGCTCTCGGATTACATGGCAAAAACCCGATGACAGGTTCCTTTTAAGCTCCACCTATTGATGGCTAGAAACAGACATATGCAGGAGTTTTAGATCTTTTTATCATACCTAGACTTTATAAATTTATCATATCTTGTAAAGATACATTAAAGGGGTTGTCTGCTACTTGGACAACCCCTTCTCATTCCCCTTGTTCGCCCCCATAAAAATAAATAAGCCTTTACTTACCTACGGTGCGGCCATGGTTCCTGCGTTGTCTAAAGCCGCGTTCCCAGGGCCCACGTGACATTGGTCACATGTCTCACGTTTCATTATAACAATCAGCTCCTAGCGTCTTTCTCAACGCCTTTGTATTGGAGCAGGATGTGAGTGCAGCACTGACTTCCTGCTCAAACGCCCAAAGACGGAGCAGGAAGCCGGTGCTGATTGGTCGTGGACCCGAGGAACGCGGCTTTAGGCATCGCTGGAACCCCAGCTGCACCGGAGGTGAGTATAGGCTTATTTATTTTTAAGGGGACGAACGAGGTGACTGAGAAGTGGGTTGTCCGAGTAGTGGACAATCCCTTTAAAGATGTATTCCCTATCTGTAACTGACTAATTGCTTGGACCACAATAGATCATAAGAAAGGGAGTGGAGGTGGAATGCTCGAACTCTGCCCCTTTCATTGTCTATGAGACTGTCAGAAATAGCTGAATGCTCCACTTGGGTCCCTCCCGCAGACCCATAGACATTGACTGAAGTGATTATTTGCACCTCTGCTTCATTCAGATCTGGCCCTTGATCAATCTCAATCATGGAAAAAGTCTTTAAGAATTTTATCAGCACATAATCCTCTATCTAAAAATGAAATATTGTCCAGAAGTGTTTTGGGTACATCTTAGAGAACGTTTATCTTTCTTGCTTTTTCTCGAACAGTCAGTGCACCGAGCTATCCGCCACCGCCAGTTCCCGTAGCACAGAAGCCTGAAGTTTTTCCAAACTGGCCATCGACAACTAGAGCTTCAGGAATAGCAAAACCCCCTTCTCCTCCTTCTCGCTCATATCCCAGGAAAAGTATTGATGGTTGCAATGGACAAGAGCTCGGAGTGAAACCTCCAGTGCCAACATTCCCTCCTGTCTACAGGGCTACGGATTTATTAAACAGATCAACTGACAATGCTGAAAAGGAAGATACTCCACCCTTTCCATGTCCCGTTAGCAGAAAACCACCTGTTTTACCCCCACAACCACCGGTTAATCGAGTAGAACCATTGTCCCAATCAATTAATGACTACAAAACCTGTCAACCCAATGTAACAGCGTTTGGGACCAAACCTTCATATATGGCGGGAAAAGACTTTAAATTTAAGGATGAGCTCAGCAGCAGGTTGAACATAGCTCCTCCAATGCCAAAACCAACTAACAAGTCTAACTTTCCTACGACAAGTCCAGTAGTGCCGACCAAGCCAACCATACTAGCCACAAAACCAACCCCAATGAACAGTAATGGACCACCAATTCCTGTAAAACCTAGAGCGTTAAGTGACTCTTTAAAATCACCTGAGGAGCCTTCACCCATTGTACCAAAACCCATACCCTGCAAGCCACCATTAGTGAAGCCTCCTACCCTTCCAAGGTTACAACTAAAGAAACCAGAATATGAAGGATCTGGATACTCACCAAAATTGTAAGTATAAATCGCTGTATGGTTATACTTTATCAATTTTGACTTGAAGACCGATAACCTCTTCCCACCAAGGAAAATGTAGCAAACATCAGGTCCTCAAGGGTGGGAGAGCCTTATAAAAACATATCCTCTTATTTGACCAATTGATGTTTCAATTGATGTAAATGCAAACTTGCAATTCTGTACTGACATCCAGAGCCCCCCTTACAGTATCGACAACCAGGCCCCCCCTCACAGTATCGACAACCAGGCCTCCCCCCCTCACAGTATCGACACCCAGAGCCCCCCCCCACAGTATCGACACCCAAAGCCCCCCCACAGTATCGACAACCAGGTCCCCTCTCACAGTATAGACACCCAGAGCCCCTCTCACAGTATCGACACCCAGAGCCCCTCTCACAGTATCAACACCCACAGCCCCTCTCACAGTACTGACACCCACAGCCCCCCTCAAAGTTTAGCACCCAGAGCCACCCTCACAGTATCGACACCTATAGCCCCCCTCACAGTATCGACACCCAGAGCCCCTCTTACAGCATCGACACCCAGGGCCCCCCTCACGGTATCGATACCAGAGCCCCCCTCATAGTATAGATACCCAGAGCCCCTTCACAGTATTGATACCCAGAGCCCCCTATCACCACCCAGAGCCCCATAACAGTACTGAAACCTAGAGCCCCCTCACAGTATCGACACTCAGAG
This sequence comes from Anomaloglossus baeobatrachus, assembly GCF_048569485.1. Lineage (NCBI taxonomy): Eukaryota > Metazoa > Chordata > Amphibia > Anura > Aromobatidae > Anomaloglossus > Anomaloglossus baeobatrachus. The sequence goes on from NC_134353.1 coordinate 66,089,219, forward strand.
CCCCATTACAGTATAGACACCCAGAGCCCCCCTCACAGTATAGACACCCAGAGCCCCCCTCACAGTATAGACACCCAGAGCCCCCCTCACAGTATAGACACCCAGAGCCCCCCTCACAGTATAGACACCCAGAGCCCCCCTCACAGTATAGACACCCAGAGCCCCCCTCACAGTATCGACATCCAGAACCCCCTCACAGCATAGATAACCAGAGCCCCACACACAGTATCGACACCCAGAACCCCTCTCACAGTACTGACACCCAGATCCCCTCTCACAGTATCGATACCCAGAGAACCCCTCACAGTATCAACACCCAGAGCCCTCCTCCTATAGCACAACATTAAGCTCATGGGTATCACTGCAAAAGCTCTAATGGGGTTCTCAATTATTGCAGGTCCTTAACCCCTTTACCACCCAGCGATTTTCCGTTTTTCGTGTTTTCCTCTAGAGCCCTAACTTTTTTATTTTTCCTTCACTATAGCCGTATGAGGACTTGTTTATTTTTGAAATCCACTCGCGCCTGTTAGCTGCACATGTCGCCTGATCAGATCAGAAGACATGTGGGTAAACATGTGGACACATTAAAGAGTCACACATGACCTATGATGTACTGGTACGTCATAGGTCATGAAGCGGTTAATAATATTGGTCTTTTGGCCAAATTCACTTTTTGAGACCTGTATGGCTCCAGGGCCCAGGTGCGACTGCAATGCCTGCACCTATTGTAGTTATGCCCCTGTTTACATACACATGATTCCTTCAATGTATACAATATAGGTCTCCACCAGAAAGAAGAAAACTGTCATAATTTCCGAATGACGTAAATCAGTAGGTGTCTTATTTTCAGTTTCAGTATATTTTCAGTATATTTATGGCTTGCTCTAGGAGATCGCCGCCTGATGGACAGAGTTTCAGAGATATCACAATGGAGTTGCCAGTCCGTCCAGCAAAACCAAAATTGAAATTTAAGGATGACAGAAGCGATAGCGATGACGACTATGAAAAGGTAACGGCCAGTGACAAACTGAAGAGTGTACGAAAGGAATCCAAGACTCCAAATGTGCACACAATAGGCCTGTATCCTGTTTCTTACCCTATCTTCTGCTTCACTGCACGTCTGTTATCATTCAACAGTCCGTCTGATGAAGATCTTATGGTTAGACCGAAACGTAACATTTTTTGGGATTGCTATGCCAATAAAGCTTTATTATTTTCATCTCACATTTGCCATTTGGAATGCCCCATTCCTTTCATACTTTGTCTGGAGGGGTATCCTATCCAAGCACCCAGTGTCAATATACTCTTTTGCTATATTAATTTCGAAAGCCACAGCATCGTTTCAGTCTGTAACTTATCTCGTTACCTAAATGGATATTGGCCACAAATTAAGATTTGGAGTCATTTTTGTTTCACCCTTCATTATGGCGTTTGCTCTTTTTTTTCATCTAATTTTTGGTAATTTTTGGCTTTTTTTTAATTTGAACCAATTTTAATTTGCACCCTTCTTGAAAAGGTGGTTCACTACTCTGCAGTTGTGGCCACATCTCTGTAAAACTTAGGCTTTTTCTAAATATCATGTTCAGCCAATTCTGCCTCTGAGCGATGCTATCACGGTTTGCTCATCCCCATGAAGTGCCCCCCCCCCCCCCCGGGCTCAGTGACTTCTTAGATACCGTGATGTCACGTCAACTTCCATTTGACCTGACATCACCGAGGTGGTCCCAGTGTTCCTCAGTGACTGGGCTGTAGTCGGAGTTTCACCGCCCATCACAGCCCAGCATCACTCCTGCTTGTGGCGCTCTGCACTGAAGGAGAGAGCGAGTGAGATGCTGGGCTGTGATGACCAGTGAAACACCGCCCACAGTCCAGTTACTCAGGAAGACTGAGGACAGGCTCAGTGATGTTGAGTCAACTGGAAGTTGAAGTGACATCGCCGGATGTCAGAGGTCATGGATCCCCGGGGGGTCACTTCATGGGGATGAGCGGACCACAATAGCGTCACTCAGAGGCAGAATTGGCTGAACAAGGTATTTAGAAAAAGCCTTCCCTAGCAATTTTTCAGAGATGTGGCCACTATGTACTTGCTGGCTTTTTTATATATACTGTATGTGTGTGCTTGTGTGTAATGTGTGTGTATATATATATATATATATATATATATATATATATATATATATATATATATATATATATATAATATAAAATTCTACAAACACCAGAAGACAAGAAAAGTGACTTTACAAGAAATGCAAATAATGAATAGGGGCCCATTGTGTCCATGTGGGGTTTGTGGTGAATAGATTTGGTAGAAACTTTGAAACTGTTAATTAAAAGGGGGTTTTCATAATTTTTATATGAAATGGGACATGTCACCAGGTGAATAGTGACAAGTAGTTGTTCTTTTTTCTATTCCTGTTGCTCCCTTGATTATCCTGTGGTTCTTACATAGTTTTCTTTTGTGTTTCCAGGTTCCTCTTCCCGCTACTGTTTTTGTTGACACCTTTGATTCTTTCGAAGTTGAAAGGTGATTTTATTATATTTGCTGTGTATATATTATTGCAATGTATCAATAAGGTCCGTGGATGACCTCAGCTTAGGTTGAACGTGGAAGGTTGAGGCAAACTCTTTTTAAGTTCTTGTGGTCAACAGTGACCATGATGTGCCTAAAAAAGGCAGAGTAGAAGCCACCACCAGTTTCCTTCACGAGCATGAGGAGTGAATGAGCATCTATAAGAGTCACCACTTTGGTCTTGCTCTGGGGTCGAATAATCCTACAAAGAGTCAGCTTTTAGTTACAGATGATATATTTGTCCACCATTCATCGTTGAACATCAGCCACCAATTCTGGCAGGGAAGATTCCAAGAGGAAAAGGGTGAGGAGCCCTGTATTCGATAAATGTACTTTAGGCAACATACGTACATGTATATTAATATATTGGGGCTGTGAAATAAATGTAGACCATGTCCTGAATAAAAACCTTCATAAAAGCTGTGGATTATCTTAGCATAGGTTGAAGGTGTAAAATTGAGGCAAACTATATGTAAGTTCTTGTGGTCAACAGTGAACAAGATGTCCCCCAACAAAGCAGGTTAGAAGCCACCACCAGTTTCCTCATGAGATGGGAAGGAAGGTCATAGAGGAGTGAATGAGCATCAGTAAGAGTCACCACTTTGGTCTTGCTCTGGGGTCTGCAGTCCTTTTCGAGTAATCCTAACATTATATATTTGTCCACCATTCATTGGTGAACGTCAGCCACCAAGTTTTGGCTTGGGAGACTCCAGGAGTAAAAGGCTGAAGACCCTGGATTAGATAAATTAACTTTAGGCAACATACATGTATATTAATATATTGGGGGTGTAAAATAAAAGTAGACAATGTGCAGAATGAAAGCCTTGATGGGTCGGAGATGAAGCAGAGGATACATCTGGATTGGAAAGTCTGGACTGTAACGCTTTGTTCTCCTGCACATTATATATGTACAAAGCATTGATCACATAGCAATGTTGACAGATCTTGCCTTCCCATGAAAGATCCCACCATACCCTAAGTACACTAATGTATATCAGCAAAGGAAAGTTCACTCCTGCCGCGCTGCTGAAAATATATTTCTGCACAGCAAGCACATGAAATGATAGCTCCCGTCCTGTTACGCCGGAGATAAATGAGAGTATTGTTATTTCAGGATGTTCAAAGCTACGGATGCCAGAGGAAGCCCCCTGAATGGACTCTTCTGCATCAGAAACTCTGCAAAGGCCGGAAAGGTAACCCTGGAGCTGAATACAGAAGGGGCTGTTTAGTTTAGCTTTCAGTTTTTGCATGTTATTTTCACAGCAATTTCCTGTTTCCTGATGGTCAACCAAATTAGTTTGGAGAAATGCTAGATTGTTCATGTGGAGCCGCTCATACATAGGCCTCGTGGCAGAGCGCTCTGCAGGAGGCTGTGAGTGCAGTGCTGTACCACATACTACTGCCCCAATAGGGCTATATATATATATATATATATATATATATATATATATATATATATATATATATATATATATATTATTCTCTGAAATACCGCACTCACTGGACTATCACTATTTGCCATTTTTATAGAATTTTTTCTATTTATCTTTTTATGAATGTCATAAGTGTGTCACAGCCTAATGTGATCTCGGGGAAATCCAGGATCAGGTTATAGTGTATTGTTGATCGCTGATCCGCTTTAGTACCCCCTCGTTGTTTACCCTGATTTGGAGCGTTTTTAATTCAGTCCAGTACAGAAGGGGTTATAGTTCATTTCTATCCTGCAGTGATCTAACAAGTAGTTGTAATGTCAGTTGCAGCCATTCTCTTCTGCTATAAATATCCGCTCCTTCATGGCCAGGGAGGGCCCATCTAGGAACATTAGGGAGTGCAGGGATCAGCCTCAGATGAGTGTTAAGAGGTGACCCCACTCCCCTCTCCCTAGAGCAGGGCCTTCCGTTCTATTGCTACCCTGCTAATCGCTCTGTGTTGCGCTGCTCGCCGGGAGTCCTCTCATAACCTGGGGTGACACCTGCAGTCACATCGTAAGAATCATGTTATGCTCCATTAGATAAAATAGGGCCCCATGAATAGGTTTCCAGATTTGAAAGTTTATTTGGTGGCGTAATAATGTCAGACCCTAGATGCAATTGCTTGAAGGTATTCTATATTTTGAGCTAGAACTTTATTTTGTTCTTTAATATATGATGGGTAGTGCAGGCAGGGTTTGATAAGATACCTTATAGCTACAATATAGACTCTAGATGGACAGAATGGTGCAAATTTACTAAACATAATGGAGTCGGAACTGGTGCATCCCGTCTGTTTTTGTTGTTGTTGTTTACATTGATATGAAAAGTGTCTAGATAATTAGTGGACCTATTTTTGCCCTTTATGGGTGTATGGGATGGCGTACTGAGGAGAAAAAAAAAAGTCTTAACATGCTTAGGCTACAAACAAATTCACAAATAGCCTAGCCCATCTTATTAAAGATACTTAATAAGAGACTTGAAGACATCGATAAACCAGGCTCTCTTCCTTCGGCTAATAAAATGAGGTCCCATTTGTTGGGCCCATTTCAGAACCTCCACGTGTCCCAATCATTCAACCCAACCCCTTTCAATACGTTTTTTAAGCTATTGGCTTTGCTTGATATCAGTTTATATGACTTCAGGTAATGTTACCTGTGATAACTAATTAAAAAATTATTTTATTTAAGGTCCTCGTTGTATGGGATAAATTGGAATTCAAATTAAGAAATTACCGAATTTTTGAAAAGGTTTGTTTTTTTTGTTTTTCGTTACATTTATTCAATGTATGTCTTTTATCAGATGTTTTCTATTTATAAAGTTTTTACACACACATTTCTATTAAACTTTTCCAATGGGTGAAGGGGAAGGGGGATACAGACTGGACGTCCGAAACAGACTTGGCGTCCAGAACAGACTGTGGGGCCGGAGCAGACTGTGGGGCCGGAGCAGACTGTGGGGCCGGGGCAGACTGTGGGGCCGGGGCAGACTGTGGGGCCGGGGCAGACTGTGGGGCCGGGGCAGACTGTGGGGCCGGGGCAGACTGTGGGGCCGGGGCAGACTGTGGGGCCAGAGCAGACTTTGCAGCCAGAACAGACTAGACAGCTGGAACAATAACCTATAAATTCCCTGAAACAGACGGAAGAGATTCCATTCTAATCATATAACCAAAGAAAGATCAGTGATAAGCCCAAGAATAAAAAACTAAGGGGGCACTGAAAAAAAGGAATCAAAACAATGATGGTGAAATACAAAATACTTTTATTGAAATTAATAGAAAAAGGTGAACAAAAGCCAGACGGTGGAGGCAAAAAAATTGAATTTTGCCAATACAGAAAGAGCACACACACCAGCTGATAAGACTGCTAGTGAAGGTATAAGATGTGAGGTATCCAAATGGCCAAGGGAGGAAGACAAGGGGTGTAACACATCAGTGATTAAATATGAACCCAAGATACACTATTCCCATGGACATCTATGAGGATCAATTAAATAGTCATACCTTGAGACATAATGGAAATAATACCGCAGCAGTCAGGTCAGTGGTGAAGGTGGGTCCTCGACGCGCGTTTCACTGAGCGTGGCGGCTTTGTCAGGAGGCATTGCCAGTGTGCTGAATACAGAGTTTATACGTCCGGGCGTCCACAGACAAATCGGCGCACTAAGTGGCATGATAACAATAAAAATGCTGTTAAAAAAAAAAATAAAACAAAGTGCCACTGCTTTATGCAACCATGTGTCAGAAATTATGTGATCAATTTATAGATCAAGTCATTACAGATTTGGGACCATCACTTATGTATATTTATTTTTTTTATAATGTAGCATTTTGTAAAGGGAAAAACCCATTTTGTATGTGTTTGTTTTGTTTTTTTGTTTTTTTTTTCTTTACTTAAAGGGAATCTTTCACCAGGTTTTTGCTATTCCATCTGGGCGAAGCATAATGTAGTAACAAAGACCCTGACTTCAGCGATGTGTCACTAACATGGACTGTTTCTGTTATTTTAATAAAATCACTGTTTTATCTGCTACAGATCTACCTGTAGACTCTGTATACCCCTGCCCCCACCCCTGATCGGCAGCTTTCTGCAAATTCTCAGCGTACACAGAAAGCTGCCAATCAGTGCTGGGTGTGGGGTTATACAGAGCTCATGAATATGCATGACTACCTCACAGCAGTTAGTGATAATCTCCTGCTTATAAAAATTTGTCACGCTGGTGGGTGTGCACCCACGGCACTAAGAGACTGGGCTCAGCCTGGAGGGGCATGACTAAGCGACTATCTCATCTTCACTAGAGCCTCTGATGGTGAGAATAAGCTTGTGTTGGAAGGTACCCACCAGGTACCACTCCAGGAGAACTCTCGGCACTGTAGCAGCTGAATCCAGGGGTCGGGGATGCAGGGACAAACTCAGGTGGAGGCGGATGGCTTGAACAGTCTAGACTGCCGGTGCAGACTGGACGGCCAGTATAGACTGGATGGCTTATACAGACCGGATGGATGAAACAGACTGGACAGTTGGAACAGACAGGTTCACCCGACAGGGTCTGGGACACAGGTACAGGTTAGCAGGCACATGACACGGGCACAGGTATGCGAGCTGACAACTAGGAAATATGCATCAAGTGACTGAATATGTTGCTTAGGCACCTACCTAAAGGAGAGGATGCATTGAATATCCAGTGCTTCTCAGCCATAGGCTGAGAGGCACTTGTGGTTAGGGCATGCAGGCCCTTTAAGAGAATGAAGGAGTGGGCACGAGTGCCCAAAGCGCGCTCCAGGAAAAGCTGTGCAACGGTCGAGACGGGGTCAGAAGTCACCGCTGCGCAGCTGGGAAGGTGAGTGCACCAGTGTCCCTGCCAGGGAACTGGGACACTTTGATTTAATCAAAACTACAGCAAGCAGCCCAGTAAATGACACATCATTGCAATCGGGGTTTCTGTCTCTGCATTATGCTTCCCTCAGATTAGGTGGCAAAAACCTGGTGACAGATTTCCTTTAAACTATTTGTTGGGGTTTTTTTTATCCTTTTTTTTCTTTTTTAGACTCACTATGCTACTTGCTGATATGCAGCCTAATAGCCTACGTCAATATTTAATATTAGTAAACCTATTTAATTCTAATATATATGTTTTTATATTTTCTCGCACTATAGGACTGCAACGTTTACCTTGAGGCAGAGATGTTATTTCCAGACCTTGCTACAATGGTTGAACACTACTACGCCAACCCATTACCCAGTCATGACACACTAGTTCTCAAATATGCCTATGGATGCTCAAATAATCCCAGGTGACAAGATGGTGAACCTTTGATGTTATCTTGGACGCACCATTATGACATTAATATCTGTGGATATGGACATGCTTTGGGGTTCACTAAGACACCTGGTAGAGGCAAGTGTGTAGCAGAAGAGTCCCTTGTCCGGAGGAGCACGCGTGGTCTATGATACAACTGTAAACATTCATCCTAAAATTAGCGGACTCCTGCCGTGACTACTTCCATGTTGTCTACGTGATACTTCCTTTCCAAAGGGAATAAAAGACAGAGGTACATATAATGGAAGAGTCAGTGGAAAAGGAATCTCGAAGAATGAGGTCCTCTCTGAAGATACGTGTATAAGAATTTGGATATAGAGTCAACAACATCCGGATATTTCTTTCCTTTATTTGATCAAGTAATTTATTTTGCTTGTGAACATGTTTTACCGAGAAAACAGGATTTTTTTGAGAATGTTTAGAATAGTTTGTTTCAATATTTTGTTTCCATACATCATTCCTGAAAAGTATTTCTACAATCAAAAGTACAAATATTTTAAGTGTTACATAGGCGCAAATGTTGCCGACTCTGTTAACCTTTGCAATCAATTTGTATTGCTTTTATGTATCTACACTAAAGTTTGGCAATAGTTTTGGTCTGCAAAAAACCCTACCCTTTTGTGTTTTCAGGCCATGTGCACACACTGTGTTTTTGATGCTTTTTTTGGTGCAGATTTGTCACAAATCTGCATATCTATCCTTTTGTTAGCAAAGTCAATGAAGTGTTATGCACATGTTGCTTATTTTTTTGCTTGCAGATTTGGTGCAGAAAATACTCTGCAGCATGCCAATTGTTTCATCTTTTTTGCATGCATTTTTCAGCACTTCTACCCATTGACTTCATTATGAATACACATGCAAAAAAACACAGCAAAAACGGTCCGTTTTTTGGTATGTTCTTCTGCCAGAAGATGCAGATTTGATGCAGAAAATGTCTGCACCAAATACTCAGCGTGCACATATAGCCTAAAGCTCCTCTACAGGTCTATGGCCCCAATTCATCGTTGTTGTTTCTCCACTTTTAATGAGTAATGTCCTCCTTTTTTAGTGGCTTTAGTATTCATGCTTTATTCTCCATATGTCTTGTAGCACTTTTTACATTTTTTAAAGTTTTTTTTTTTCTTCCTCCTTGACATCTTTGCTTTTCCAGAAGTTTTAGACAGATGCATGAAATTAGACTTTTATCAAATATCGCATTTTGTTTTTTAATACATCTTATTCCACTTATTTTGGACGAGTTTTCCATTTAACACATTTTTTTTACTTTTTAAAGGGAACCTGTCACCTACTCACCTGCGAGGCAGTCTGATACGGTCCAATGGGTGGCACTGCTCTTGAGTCCGGCACTTCCTCTATCCTTGCTGTTCTGGGGTCCAGCGGCTCCTCTATCCTTGCTGTTCTCGGACCCAGGCGCCTCCTCTATCCTTCCTGTTCTCGGATCCGGCACCTCTCTATCCTTGCTGTTCAGGGATCTGGGCGCCTCCTCTAACCTTACTGTTCTCAGATCCAGCGCCTTCTCTATCCTTGCTGTTCTCGGATCCAGCACCTCCTCTATCCTTGCTGTTCTCGGATCTGGGTGCCTCCTCTAACCTTGCTGTTCTCAGGTCCGGCGCCTCCTCTATCCTTGCTGTTCTCTGATCCGGCGCCTTCTCTATCCTTGTTGTTCTTGGATTCAGCACTTCCTCTATCCTTGCGATCGCTGTCCTTGCTTCGTGTGAATGATGCATCTTATGTCATCCACACAGTGTCCTCCATTGCCCTCCTGCGTATATGCACTTTGTTCTGCCCTGCTGAGGGCAGAGCAAAGTGCTGTAATGTGCAGGCACGGGCATTCTTTGACCTTTCCCAGCGATTCCGCATTACAGTACTTTGCTCTACCCTCAGCAGGGCAGAGCAAATTTGCACATGCACATGAGGGAAATGGTGGACACTTTGTGGATGACGTAAGATGCGTCATTCACACGAAGCAAGGAGGATGGTGATCACAAGGATAGAGGAAGCGCCGGACCCGACAGCGGTAAGGATAGAGAAGGCGCCGGATCTGAGAGCAGCAAGGATAGAGAAGGCGCCGGACCTGAGAACAGCAAGGATAGAAGAGGCGCCGGATCCGAGAGCAGCAAGGATAGAGGAGGCACCGGACCCGAGAACCGCAACACCCTTCGGACCAGACTCTATTGGACCGCCCCGTTTGAGTAGGTGACAGGTTCCCTTTAAAGGATTTGCTACCTATGGTGCTAAAAAAAAAATCTGAAAAAAATGATTAAAAAGAAAACTAAAAAGCATTTTTGATTTTACGCACAATTCATGAAACAAGTCCGCAATTTTGAAGGATTTGGAACAAAAAAAGTCAGCGAATACCACGAAATAAAAAAAGAAAAGGGACTTCAAGAAATCGTAAATGATGAATGGAGACAATGTGTTTACATGGCTGCAGACTACAAATGATATACTTTGAACATTATCATTTGTTCTTGCAGTCGTGGGCTAGTGTAGACGCTGCTTACACAAATTGGTAGGATATTTCCTTTTGATTTAATAAGACTCTATTGCTTTTTATTTTAGAGACATTGGAGCAATAAAAAAATGGTTGCAAACGTGTACACAACCTTTACTGTATCAATTCCTAACATTAAGGGTTTTGCATTGACACCTGAAATGGTGAGAATGTTTAAAGCATGGGGTCCAATCTAGGGAATTTAGAACCTTAGTTCCCTGGACCTTAAGTGTTACAACATAGAGCTAAAAAAAATGGATTATTACCCACATTTGTAACATAAAGTTTTCTTTTATGTGACACAGGAATATTTTCAGATGTTTGAAGGAAACTACTTATTGCAATGTATTACAAATGTATATTGTACACTACAGAAAGACGACCTGTGTTTGTCTGTTTTTGTGTAAATTATAAGGCTGTCCCATTTTTAACTTAAAATAATACTAAACTTGCTAATTGGTGCTGTGCTTTCTTTAAAGATCGTCCACATGACTTAGTCATATTAAATGTTTTCTTTGTTTTCTTATGTGAAGTGTATAAACGTGATGGTCACTGTCACGTACACGAAAAGTGTAGAAAAGTAATTTGTCTTGCGGTGTTCGGCGTTGCACTTGCTGGATGTCATCGGACTCTGTTCACACTGCAGAATTCGACAAACAGCCTGGCTTCCCGAAGTTGCACAGCCTGCCATGGTTGTAGGCTGGTTCTGGTTTCACTGCTCCCCAGTACAGCAGGAGTTAATTCCTGCTAGCTTGTTATCATCTGCTGGAAGCTCGCTCAAGCTACTGATTACCATCCTCAGCCACCTTTACCCTTTAAAGGCTCTGGTTTCTGGGGCTGAGTGCCAGATATAGCTTCTGCATCCTTGGTTCCTGTGGTTATCCAGTTCTATGGTAATTTACTGTACAAGTTGCGGTTCTGCGTGATGAGTTCTCCAGTTGTGCATTTATTTCCTACCCCTTTTGTGTTACTCCCCAGTTTACATACTGTCCCTCCTTTCTGTGCAGTGTGCACAACTTTTCGTTTACCCTTGTCTGTGCCTATTTGTGGGATTTTCATTACTGGGTGTCCAGCCCACTCCCTGGGTGGGGGATTAGTATGAGGGCTCGTACAGGAGACAGGGTCACACTGGGGGCTCGAACCTGGCTACGATTGAGCCTAAGTTCGAGATAAGAGACAGCGCAGGGACCCAGTCATGAGGTCAGCCTAGGAGCCCCTTTTCCATCGGTTCATACCTCATGACATCATCTTTCTAGAACTTTGATTAATATCTGGTAGTAACTAGAACTTTATCGGAATACATACAGTAAATTTTGTGTTTTTCACACATTCCACTGGAGCAGTTACAGTGGACTGATACCTGACGTCATTTCTGAGCTTTGTTGTATAGACTGGGAACTAATGAACAGAATCATCTCATGAGTATTACAGAGTTGGCAAAATAAAAAGGTTTTTCAAGGATGCAAAAAAATTTGCCCAGTGGGAGAAAATGTCATAAAATAATAACGAACCAGTACTTGACTCATGTGGCATCTACGCAGGGGTCCCCATACCCTTTCTGCTGCTTCAGGGGTAAACTAATAGGTGAGGTGAATACTAAAGTAAGAACCACCCCACCACCATCATCATGGGTGATTTTAACATCCCCATTGACACTTCCCACTCATCTGTCTCCAAACTTCTAACACTCGCTTCTTCCTTTGGCCTTACCCAATGGTCTTCTGCAGCTACTCACAAAGATGGCCACACGCTGGACCTCACCTTCACTCACCTCGGTTCCCTATCTAACCTCTCTAACTCACCTCTCCCCCTGTCTGACCACAACCTACTCACATTCTCTTCCCTCTCTTCTCCAAGTACGCAACCCACCCTCCACAAAATTTCACACCTTTGCAGAACTATCAAACACCTTGATTTACACGCACTTTCTCAGTCCCTTCTCCGTCTCACAGACATTGCATTTTTACACGATGCAGATGCTGCTGCAACTTTATACAACACTACAATCTCTGCAGCTCTCAAATCAGCTGCCCCCCGCACACACACCAAAACCCGCACAATCAACAGGCAACCCTGGCACACGAGTCAGACTAAAGAACTAAGACGGGCTTCCAGAATTGCTGAGCGCAGATGGAAGAAGTCTCATTCCACTGAGCACTTCATTGCATATAAAGAGTCCCTCATCACCTTCAAGTCCACACTAACTGCTGCAAAACAAACCTACTTCTCATCCCTCATATCCTTTCTCTCTCACAACCCTAAACAGCTATTCAACACTTTCAATTCTCTCCTCCGTCCTCCAGCACCACCTCCCTCTCCTCTCATCTCAGCTGAAGACTTTGCCTCTTTCTTCAAGCAGAAGATTGACAACATCAGAGCAAGCTTTGGCCCACAATCACCACGGCCCCTCATCATAGCTACTCAGCCCTCTTCCTCCAAATCCAGCTTCTACACCATGACAGAAAACAATCTTTTCACTCTACTCTCAAGATCACATCTAACCACCTGTACACTTGACCCGCTCCCATTTGCACCTCATCCCCAACATCACCACAGTCCTCATCCCAGCCCTAACCCATCTCTTCCAATTTAAAGTTTTATTGGTTTTCAAAGGAAAGAGTACAACAACATTGCAAACCATTGAATACAAATTTGATAAACAAGGAGCCATCACGGTGGCTAAAGGCCACAGGCTCAGTAATCTTCACAACTGTCGTTGAGGAAATAATCAAACAACATGACTTACTAATAGAAAACAAGAAACCAAAGTAAAGGTAAAGAAGGAAGAACAAGGAAAAGAGTAGATCAGAAGTGTGTGGGGGAGACAAGAGGGGGAGAACCGTAGGGGGAAAGATGTGGATAGGAATATGTTGGCCGAGACTGGCGTCCCGACTGTTGGGCGTGAACCTGAAAAGAATGAAAATGACTATGGAAGGTGTGGCTAGCTGAGGGTCTTGTTTACTGAGGGTCAACGAGGGCAAGAAACCTTGGGTCAGAGAGAAAAGATTCCCACTGATACCATTTAGAGGAGGCTTCCACTAGCTGGCCTCGCGATTGAGCCATTACCATCTCCATGCGGTGTATTACATTTACTTCTGTCACCCATTCCTCTATGGACGGGGGAGTAGGGTCTTTCCAATGTCGTGGGATTACTGTCTTGGCGGCCTGGAGCAAATGTCCGGTAAGAGATTTTTTATACACCTTTTCCGGTATTTGAAACATAAACAATAGGGCTGCCTCGGGGCGACTGGGGACTAAGATCCCTGTGACCTCCTGGATGCCCACCAGCACCTTGCTCCAGAAGGCCGCCAAGCTCGGACAATACCACCAGATATGGGCCATGGTACCTCCCTGTGCTCCGCACCGCCAGCACGTGTCAGGGATTTCGGGGCACCACTTATGAAGGGATAACGGGACCTTGTACCACCTGGAGAGAATTTTGTAGCAAGTCTCTTGCATTCTCGTTGCAACCGCTGACTTGTGGGTCAGGCGGAAGCATCGTTCCCATTGACCCCTGGAGAATGTCTGGCCGAGCTCTGCCTCCCAAGCAGCACAGAAGCGAGGAAGTGGTGTTTCTGCTGCTGCTGTCAAGATCCCATAAATCCTTGATATTGCATGTCTAGTGTCGGGAGTCCCTGTACAGAGTTCAAAAGGGGTTGGGGATAAGGGACAAGTTAGGTCCAGCCCCTGCGTGGTTATGAAATGTTTAAGTTGGGCATATTCAAAGTAGAACCGCATTTTGAAGTCTCTCTGCCCCACAATGTCCGGAAGTGGGAGAAGAACCCCTCCTGGTGCCACCTGTCCCAGTCTCAGGGGGTTCTGTTTTGAGCTTCCCAAGAAGTTATTAGACGATGCCCCTGGTAAAAAGTCAGGGTTATCCGTCAGTGGCATGAGGGGTCCCTGAGTCTGGAGCAGGCGCTTAATCCGTGGCATTGAGTGTACTGATTGTAATGTTTGTTTAGTGGTGTAGGACATTCCTATCTTATGTTTGGTAAGAAGTGGCCAGTTCCATGGCATGGATAGAATAGATAAGGGGCACAGGTCGTGTGCCAGGCGGACCCAGAGCTTCGATCCAGAGTTATGTAAGAGGTCTAAGACCCTTGCATGGGCAGCAGCCAGATAATAACGCCGACAGTCAGGCAGCCCCACCCCTCCCGCCCCCTTGGTCCTAGTTAGGACATTCCTCCCGAGTCGGGACCGTCCCTTGGACCACACAAATTGATTAACCCTTTCACGACCAGCCGATTTTTCGCTTTCCGTTTTTTTTTTTCGCCATTCTTTTTCTGAGAGACGTAACTTTTTTATTTTTCAGTCAATATGGTCATGTGAGGGCTCATTTTTTGCGGAACGAGCTGTACTTTTAAATGAAACCATCAGTTTTACCATATTGTGTACTAGAAAATGGCAAAAAAATTCCAAATGCTGAAAAATTGCAAAAAAAGTGCGATAGCACTATGGTTTTTGAGATATTTTATTCACTGTGTTCACTATATGGTAAAACTGATGTGTGGGTGTGATGCCTCAGGTCAGTGCGAGTTCGTAGACACCAAACATGTATAGGTTTACTTTTATATAAGGGGTTAAAAAAAAATCGGAAGTTTGTCCGAAAAAAGTGGCGCACGTTTTACGCCATATTCCGTGACCCGTAGCGCTCTCATTTTTCGGGATCTTAGGCTCAATGACGGCTTATTTTTTGCGTCTCGAGCTGACGTTTTTAACGGTACCATTTTTGCGCAGATGCTACGTTTTGATCGCCTCTTATTGCATTTTGCGCAAAAGTTGTGGCGACAAAAAAACGTCGTTTTGGCGTTTGGAATTTTTTTGCCGCTACGCCGTTTACTGATCAGATTAATTGATTTTATATTTTGATAGATCGGGCGTTTCTGAACGCGGCGATACCAAATGTGTGTATATTTTTTATTTTTTTAACCCTTTAATTTTTAATGGGGCGAATGGGGGGTGATTTGAACTTTTAGGTTTTTTTGTTTTTTTTTAATTTTTTAAAAGTTATTTTTTTACTTTTTTTTTTTTTTTTTACTAGTCCCCCTAGGGGGCTATTGCGATCAGCATTCCGATCGCTCTGCAGTATCTGCTGATCACAGCTGGAAGGCTGTAAACAGCAGATACGCTGTCTTTCTCTTTTGCTGTGCCCCGGGCACAGCGAAAGTGAAACCAATTCATGTGTAGTACAGGAGTCATCACATGACCCTGTACTACCATGACAACTATCGGGAGTCACGTGATCGCGTCACGTGACTTCCGGTTTCGGCGGTAAGTAAAACTTTACCGCGATTGCGCTTATAATGGCGCTGTCATGTATTGACAGCGCCATTATAAGGGGTTAATCGGCACGAGCAGATAACGATTCTGCTCGTGCCTAGCAGGCACACATCTCAGCTGTGAAAATCAGCTGAGATGTGTGCCGATCGCGGCATGCTGCCGCCGGAGGACCGCGGGCAGTAAGATTATGTCATTTAGGACGTAATTTTACGGCCCGCGGTCGTTAAGGGGTTAAACAGGCGCTGTAACTTTACCCAGTACGACGCCGGGACATATACCGGGACCGTCTGGAGTAAGTAGAGCAGTCTGGGCAGGGCTGTCATCCTGAGGGCACTGATCCTACCGAACCATGAGAGGGTGCCTCTATGCCATACAGTCAGGTCCCTCTCGAGTTTGGAGAGAAAGTTTTGAAAATTAAGCTGGAAAAGTCTGGTTACATCAGATGGGATAGTGATACCTAGGTAGCCGATACTGCCGTGTGGTGGCCATTTGAAGGGGAAGTTTGGTTTTATAGCATCTACTGTTGCTTGGGAAAGTGATATGTTTAGGGCTTCAGATTTGTCAAGGTTGATTTTAAAATTGGACCATTTGCTAAAACGATTGAGTTCACGCATTAAGGATGGAAGGGAAGTGAGTGGGTTTTGCACATAAATAAGTAGGTCATCCGCGAAGGCGGCGCATTTATATTCTTGAGTGGCAACTTTAATCCCCCGTATGTCCGGGTTAAGCCGGATGGCCGACAACAGATGCTCCATGACTAAGATATAAAGCAATGGGGATAGGGGGCATCCCTGTCGAGTCCCGTTATGGATATCAAAGGGACTCGACAGGGTGCCATTAATCTTTAGACGCGCGGTCGGGGAACAGTATAAGGCCAAAATTTTAGATGAGAAGGTTGGACCAAAACCAACATGGGACAAAGTCTGAGAGATAGAATGCCAGGAAATTCTATCGAATGCCTTTTCGGCGTCTAACGATAACATCATCATGGGGATTTTTTGGGTGTGAGCATGTTGGACCAGGTCTAGGGTTTTTAGGGTGTTGTCCCTTGCTTCCCTACCAGGAACGAATCCTACCTGGTCCAAGTGCACCAGATCTGGCAAAAGGGGATTGAGTCTGTTTGCAAGAAGCTTAGCGTAGATCTTCAAATCCACATTGAGCAACGATATTGGTCTGAAGCTGCTACATGCGGTAGGGTCTTTACCAGGTTTTCGGAGCAAAGCCACATGAGCTGTCGTGGAGTGGGGAGGGAATAGGGTCTCATCTGATATCGCATTAAAAGAAAGGAGCATTAGGGGTGCTAACTGTTCTGCAAACGTCTTATAAAATTTGGCTGGGAATCCATCCGGGCCGGGACTTTTGTTACCGGGTGTGTCACGGATTACTGACAGAATGTCCTCAAGAAGAAATGGCTTCTCGAGGTCCTCAATTGTGGACTTATTAAGAGGTTGAAAGGGAGAGGGCATTGTAGGGGGCTCGAGGTCTATCTCAGGAACCCGAGGGGTCAGATTGTATAATTTGGAATAGTACGCATGGAAGGCAGAAGAGATATCAGGAGTAGCATAGAGCATCTCGTCTCTTGTATTTTTAATGCAGGGAATTAGAGTGTGGGCTTTCCCTTCCTTCAGTGCATTTGCCAATAGTCTGCCCGGCTTATCCCCGAATTCATAAAATTTCCCCCTTCCCACTTGCAACAGGCGCTGGTATGACGCATCCAACAATTTCTTGACCTGTAATCTGGCCTGCAAGAGGGCCTGTAAGGTGGTGGCTGATAGGGCCCGCTTATGAGCAAGCTCTAACCCCGAGACCTTGCGGAGGGCCTCTAATAGATTCTGGGCTTTTTCTTTTTTAATACGGGCTCCATGTTTGATGAAAGTGCCCCTCAAGACGCACTTCAGTGCCTCCCACTTAAACGTGGGGGCTGTGTCGTCTGCCAAATGATCCTCTGAAAACTGAGTGATCGTGGTCAGCACATCAGAAACACAGAGCTCATCCATGAGCAAAGATTCATTAAGCCGCCATGTTCCCGCAGGGGCTGGGAGGGAAGGAACCTCTACCTCACAGTATACTGGGGTGTGGTCTGACCACAATATGCTGCCTATTCCAGTCTGTCGGACCCAAGGGAGAGCATTGTGCTGTATGAAGATGTAGTCTATACGACTGTAGGAATCTTGTGAGTGCGAGTAGAAACTATAGTCTCTATCTGACGGATGTGTTATTCTCCAAGTGTCAAACAGCTGGATACTTAATAGAACCCTTTTGATACGTTTGATGGTGGTGTATGAAATGCTGGACTTCCCCTTAGAGTTATCTAATGTAGGGTCCAGAGTAGCATTAAGGTCAATACAGAGAATTGCTGTACCTCTAATTAGGGGCATCGCAGTGTCGGCAAGGCTAGCCAAAAAGTCATCTTGTCTCTGGTTTGGGGCGTAAGCATTTATGATTGTGAATGTTTGGTCTCCAGCTATTAGTGAGAGGATAATATACCGTCCCGTACCGTCTGATGTGCAGTTTATAATTTGATGTGGAAGAGACTTGTGAATGGCAATCGCCACTCCCTTTGAGCGGGATTCTGGGTTATCTGAAAATAACCAGGTTTGGTAGTACTTGTTCTTTAAGATAGGGGCGTGTCCCTGTTTGAAATGCGTTTCTTGAAAACATACTATTTTCACCTTGTGCTTGTGGAAGTGGTAGAGGACCTGTGCTCTCTTCTCCGGCACGTTAAGACCCTTAGCATTGAAGGAGGCGATTGTCAGGTTGGCCATCTGTAAAAGATTGAAGTGTTATAGGTACATGAGATATAAGGACGGACTAGCCCGTCTCGGCCACCATTTGGGGAGGGAGAAGGAAGTGTGAACTGTGGAAGGCAGATGAAGAGTAAAAAGAATAGGAGTTGAAGCAGAGAAAACAGCAGGGGTATAGCTCCCGCACAATACACTAGCTGAGAACAAACGTTCCGGGGGAGCTTGTCCGCCGCACCCGGGCAAGACAGAGGGTCCCGACCTACTTGGGGGAGAAAAAGATCAGACATAACCGTTGATAGCTCCGTAGTATACTGTTAACATTAGAGATTACCATAAACACTGGCGCATATAATCAAAAGTTTGAGTAATAAGGGCCTTGGGCACTCGGCAGGTTAGAAAGTAAAGTCTATGTACTTAGCTAGTTAAAGTTTACGATACATTGGGTAGTCCCCGATATCTTGACCTTTATCTCGGACGGCCCAATCTCCGGCCCCGAATCTCTCTCGGGGGGAGTCCCCTTGCATGAACGGGGGATGGATTTGCTTGGGGAGGGGCTGGGCGTTCCCTTGGGACCCACGGTTGGAGCAAGGTGGTGGGCCATTGAGAGATGGAGATTGGGGGTAGACCCAGGTTTGAGGTAAAGGATGGGAGGTCTTCTGGTGACCGCATTACCCACCATCTTGAATTTTTTTGTACCGACAGAGAAAAGGGAAAACCCCACCGAAACGGGAGACCCCTTTCTCTAATGACATCCAACAAGGGTTTGAGAACCGCCCTCTGAGCTAGGGTGTGTCTCGAAAGATCCGGCATGATGCGTATTGTAGATCCATTGTACGTTAGGGACTGTTTCTTTCGAGCTGCTTGAAGGATAGCTTCCTTTGCTGCAAAATAGTGCACCCTGCATACAATGTCTCTCGGGCGGGGGTCCCCTGGGTCCGGGGGGCGTAATGCCCTGTGGGCCCTGTCAAGTTCCAGGGGGGCCCCGGGTGGTCTTTTTAGTAAATTATTAAAGATTGAGATAAGGACTGAAGGTATGTCAGGAGGGGCAATTGACTCCGGCAGACCCCTGATACGCAGGTTATTTCTTCGATTTCTATTCTCTAAGTCGTCCACGTGCTGTTGGAGAGAGAATAGCTGCTTGGACTGAACCTGCAGTGTGGATTGGACAGATTGGATGTCAGCTTGAGATGTTGTTTGTTGGTCTGTAAGGACATCCACCCTTTGGGTGAGTGAAGAAAGGTCCATCCGTAGCTGGGCAAATTCTTGCTTACATTCTGCCACTACCTGGTTGGCCAGAGCAGCTATATCATTTTTAGTGGGCATTGCTTGGAAAAGGGACCGTAGGTCTGCTAAGGATGCTGGACGCTCTTCATTTATCACATTAGTGGAGAAAGATGTTGTGGAAAAAGAGCCGATAGAGTCCTGCAAAGCTGGGTCATATAGTATTTGTGAACTTCTAGAGGTGCTTATATGTCCTCCCAAGTGTGCTACTGTGGTAATCTGTTGTGGAGGGGTCCCTGGTGCCCTGGGCCCATCATTCCACTGATCTTTAGTGGTTGCCACCATGCTACCTCCTGGGCCCGTCGGGCTATTTTCCCTTGAGGAGCCCGTGGACCACCTCGCAGGGGGTGTATAATGAGGGGGCCCTTGGAGGTTCCCCCCAGTCTGGTCTTGGGGCCCTTGGATGCTGTAGGATCCCCTCTGCTCCACATGAGTGCCCGTATATGGCGATGTTATAGGGGGGGCCGTCAGGTAAATAAGTGTGCCTTTTGCAAATGATGGGGGGCTGCTGTCGCCAGCCATGACTGTGCCCCTTCCCCCCTCCCCCAGTCCAGTTAACGCCTGCGGGCTGGAGATTTTGGTATGCGGTGGGGCCGGGGTGCCCGGGCTTTGTTTCCTACCTCCATCGGTGGTGCTGTTGACAACGCGGGAGACTGGTGACCGCGGGGCCCCCTCACTCTGGGAGCGCTGCTGTAATGGATGTTTCCCGAACGCCGCTCCAGAGCCTGTCTGCGTGTGTGCTGCAGGCTGAAGAGGCATTAGGCATCTGGAAGCGACCGGAGGTAAGTCGATGTTCTGCCGGCCACCGAGAAGTTCCATTCCCATCGCGGGCTGCGATGAAGGGGTAGCGGGCGGTGATGCTGCCGCTGAGGGGTCATCTTGCTGACGCTGCAGGGCCTGGTCTGGAAGCGTGCGGCGGCCATTTTGGAGTGGGGCCTCTGATTCATGTTGTCGGCCGCTCCTCCGCACATCCCCCCGCCCGTGACCGCCACTGCCGTCGGTGGTCACCGCGGCTCCCCCGGGACCCCGCGACTCCACTGTCGACCCCCGCCTCTCCACCGACGTCCTGAGGTCAGTTATCGGGTCAGCAGGCCGCGATTCTTGCTGCCTTTCCAGCTCGGGCTGCGATAGAGCGCTGGAGCCCCGTGGATTAGACAGATATGCCCCGATTTTGCCTTGAGCCATGGGGGCCTTCTTTGGGGTTCGTGCTGTGGCCTTTTTGCCCGTTAATTTGCCCATTTTGGAGTCTTGGGCCAGTGCTATGGAGTTCTGCAGAGAGGAGCTCAGAGAAGCTGCTTCCTCACTCGGCCATGTCCGGCTCCGCCCCTCCTAACCCATCTCTTCAACCTATCACTACCAAGTGGTGTATTCTCCTCATGCTTTAAACATGCCTCCATTACACCCATCCTCAAAAAGCCCTCCCTTGACCCATCCTCTGTGTTAAACTATCACCCCATATCCCTTCTTCCCTATGCCTCACAACTACTGGAACAGCATGTCCATCTTGAATTGTCCTCATACCTCTCCTCCTGCTCCCTCTTTGACCAGCTACACTCTGGCTTCCGACCACATCACTCTACTGAAACTGCCCTAACCAAAGTCACCAATGATCTACTAACCGCCAAAGCCAAGCGACACTACTCTATCCTCCTCCTCCTGGACCTGTCCTCAGCCTTCGACACAGTAGACCATTCCCTCCTACTACAGATTCTCTCATCTTGATGGTTGCGCACTCTCCCCAGTCTCACAAGCTCGTTGCCTTGGAGTAACCCTCGACTCTGCTTTATCCTTCAAGCCATACATCCAAGCCCTCTTCACCTCATTCAGACTACAACTCAAAAATATCTCTCGAATCCGTGCTTTCCTTAACCAAGAATCAGCAAAAACATTAGTGCATGCCCTCATCATCTCCCGCCTCGACTACTGCAACCTCCTGCTCTCTGGCCTCCCTTCCAACACTCTTGCACCCCTCCAATCTATCCTAAACTCTGCGGCCTGCTTAATCCACCTCTCCCCTCGCTATTCCCCAGCCTCGCCTCTCTGCCAATCCCTTCACTGGCTTCCCATCGCCCAAGGTCTCCAGTTCAAAACATTAACCATGACATACAAAGCCATCCACAACCTGTCTCCTTACATGTGTGACCTAGTCTCCCGGTGCCTACCTGCACGCAACCTCATATCCTCACAAGATCTCCTTCTCTACTCCTCTCTGATCTTCTCTTCCCACAATCGCGTACAAGATTTCTCCAGTGCCTCCCCCATACTCTGGAACGCTCTACCTCAGCATATCAGACTCTCACGTACCATGGATAGCTTCAAGAGGAACCTCATCTCTTCCAACAAGCCTACAACCTACAATAACCTTAATTGTAGACAAAGAGAACAAAGAAGAAAAATGGCACAGGGTATTGCAAAAAAAGTTATAAATTTTATTAGAAAAATCATTAAAAATATTAATCTCACAAGAGTCACAATATTTGCAATGTAAAATGAAAAAGAATGAAATCACAGGGTCATGGATGGATGAAAACTCACAAATATAGTATTGAACACAATTGTAATAATACAACCCTAACCGCCACAGGAGGAGAGCCCTGAAGTGAAGATGGTACTATACTCCACAATGTTAAAAATTGGGTAGGTTTGCGTTTGAACCACGAAGTGGCAATCAAATGGTAAATAATGCCCTATAAGTAGAAGGGAATGAGGACTTGAAAATGAGGAGTCCTATGTAGTCGTGTGGAGGTGATCACAGAAAACCCTCTATGGGTGCACCACTGGTAGTCCACAAAAAGAAAGGAAAAATGGGTAGGAATTCAAAAAGCCCAGATGCATAAGCCTGTATGATACAGGGAATGCCAAAGGGAAAAAGCGAAAAAATGAAAAAAATCAGAATGTTGCGGGCTAACAGTGGTGCATCCAGGAGGGGTAATGAGGATAGTCGTGTAGCAGAGAGGTATGGGGTAGTGTCGTAAAGTTGATTAAACAGTAAAGAACAAAAATGATGGCACTATCACCTGCACAGTAGGCAAACAAGAAATAAAGAGCTCAGGATCAGTTGTGTATGCGCCGGTTTAAATAGTCATGGAATAAGAGGTAAGGCAGGAATAATAACGTTAGACAAAATTCCTGATCAGCCATACACAACTGAAACTGAACACTAATAGCGTGGAGTGCAAAAAATATCAGCAGGAGGGAAGAACGTATATAGGGTACACCGCTGACACAATCACCTATGTAATAGGCAGGCAAAAAATGAGTGGAAAAATTAAAAGCTCAGGATCGGTTGTACATGCGTCGATTTGAAAAGTCATGGAGCAAGAGGTAAAGCAAATTGAAAGGTTTGACCAAATTCCCAATTAGCCATGTACAACTGAAACTAGGCACTAGCTGATGGTATGAAGTGCCAGGGGTATCAGCGGGAGGAAGTAATGTACCTAAGGTACCTGCTGACAAGGATGGGTACTGAGAGTATGCCTATCGTGGAGGTAAAGGGGCGCACCAAGGGGTGAAAAATCCCTGTAGTGAAACTGAATACAATGATAATGGGCAGAGTACTAGCAAAGTTGCCCATATGAAGGGCAAACAAAAACCACAACCAGCCAAGAGTCAAGGGTCAGTTGTGTACGCCAATGATATGAAGTGTTAAAAGGAGCAAAAGTAAGGGTAATAGTGAACCACAATCATGATCAGCTGTACACAACCAAAGCCAGACACAGGAGGTAGTGGGGAGGAATGCCAGACATGTCAGCGGGGAAGAGTGAAGTGCCGAGAATGCACCGCTGGCATGAAGGAGGGCTAAATAAAGGAATGTACCTGATGTGGAGACAGAGCGTGGCGGCGTTTCGCCAGAGCGCTTTTTCGAGGGAAGTAATGTTGTTGGATAGTGCTGACACCTAATAAAGGGTCAGCGCAGGTGTAAGTAATCATGATAGTGGCCGCAATTGCGCATGCGCCGGGGGCGGAGGCCAGGGGGCGGAGAAGGCAAGCGCCACCATGCACAGGGCGCATGCGCGGGAGATCGGATGTCTCCATGGCTCCCACGCATGCACCCAAAGTGGACACCACCAAACAACGCCCCCTGGCAGTCAGCTGACCGGCAGACGCGCGCGGACACAATCAATGCAAAGCAGGATAACGGAGGTGTATGGATAATATTGGTAAAATTAAAGAGGTAGGAACAAGCAAATCTGTGTCATATGGCAAAATAAAGAACGCGAAACTTATATAGCTTGTGCGATTTTCAGCGTTTCTCATGTTGTCCACCAATGGAAAAGGGTTATAGGCCAGATGAAAAAAGAAGGGAGGAATGCAGGTTCCAAAGATGAAGATGCAATACCTATATGGAGATCACACACAACGGAAAATTAAAATGAGAAACCCTAAGTCCAGTACACCACTGCCCAACCAACTCTGTTCTCACCTATTGTACCATCACCCATTCCCTGTAGACTGTGAGCCCTCGCGGGCAGGATCCTCTCTCCTTCAATATCAGTCTGTTTTGTACTGTTAATGATTGTTGTACGTATACCCTCTTTCACTTGTAAAGCGCCATGGAATAAATAGCACTATAAGAATAAATAATAATAATAATAACCAAGCTGAATACATGGGCAGCACAGTGGCTTAGTGGTGGGGACACTATACGGTGGCTCAGTGGTTAGCACTGATGATTTGCAGCGCTGTGGTAATTAATTTAAATCCCAGCATGGATGACCTCTACAAGGATTGTGTATGTTTTCCCCATGTTTGCTGGATTTTCTCTGGGTTCCCTGGTTTTCTCCCACACCGAAGACATACTGGTAAGGGATTTAGATTGTGAGACCCAATGATAATATCTGTAAAGACCTATCAAAAATGCTATATAAAGCCTTGTGCACACGCTGCGGATTTTACCGCGGAATTGCCGCGGATTTCGCTGAAGGAATGCTGCAGAAAATGTTTATAACCTTTCTGCAGTCATTCCCCAGCAAAACCTATGGGGACTAAAAAATGCTGTGCGCACACTGCATTTTTTTGTCCATGCGGGTTTTGCCGCGGAATTCCTGCTGCTGAATTAATGTGCATGTCACTTCTTTTCTGCAGGTACTGCGGTTTTTGCTATGGATAATGGTAAAAAAACGCAGGGAACAACCTGCAGAAAAACCACGGTAACACCGCATGCGGTATTCGGGTGCTGTTTGCTGCGTTTTTTTACCACAAGTGCGGTAATCTTTCAGAGGCTGCGGAACTTTCTTAAGAAAATTCTATATTCTAGTGCGCACATGGCCTAAATAAGCTTAATAAATAAATACAGATACAAAACTAGGCTCATTACATAAACATGGAGAACCAAACATAATACATAATTACATTACTAAAACTTATCACAGTACATAAATACAGTACCAGAAGTCATCACAGCATAATATAAAGGCTTCAACAGAAGACATACTGAACCAGAACCAAATAACCAAATTTATTATGTAAACTCTGTATCAGAACCAAGCGTAGTTCATAAGTATGGCATCAGAACCAAGCTCAATGCATTATTCATCAAAATCTAGCATAATAAATAAATGATTACAGAACTGAGCTCAATACATAAATATTATACAAGAACTAAGCTCATTTACTAAATACAGTACAAGGATCAACCACAGTACATGAATACAATACTAGAACTAATCACAGAGCAAAAATACTTCATCACAACCAATCTCAGTATATGAACACAATATCAGAGCCAAGCGGAGCCTTCGATACCGTTGACCACTCCCTCCTATTACAGACCCTCTCTTCCCTTGGTGTCAGAGATCTTGCCCTCTCTTGGATCTCTTCATACCTCTCAAATCGCACTTTTAGTGTCTCCCACTCCCACACAACCTCTTCATCCCACCATCTCTCTGTTGGCGTCCCTCAAGGCTCTGTCCTAGGACCCCTACTTTTCTCTATCTACACATTTGGCCTGGGACAACTCATAAAGTCCCACGGCTTCCAATACCACCTATATGCCGACGACACCCAGATCTACCTCTCTGGCCCAGATGCCACATCTCTGCTGTCCAAAATCCCGAAATGTCTATCTGCTATATCCTCCTTCTTCTCCTCTCGCTTCCTAAAGCTCAATGTGGCCAAAACTGAACTAATCATCTTTCCTCCGTCTCACCTACACTCTCCACCTGATCTATCTATTACAATAAATAACACCACGCTCTCGCCAGTACCCAAAGTTCGCTGCCTCGGAGTGACCTTTGACTCTGCCTTATCCTTCAT
The DNA here is from genome assembly GCF_048569485.1 of Anomaloglossus baeobatrachus. Taxonomy (NCBI): domain Eukaryota; kingdom Metazoa; phylum Chordata; class Amphibia; order Anura; family Aromobatidae; genus Anomaloglossus; species Anomaloglossus baeobatrachus. The sequence continues at coordinate 66,115,133 of NC_134353.1, forward strand.
ACCACACATCCAATCCCTCACCACCTCCTGCCGTCTTCAACTCAAAAATATTTCCAGAATCCGCCCTTTCCTCAATTTGCAATCTACTAAAATGCTAGTGCATGCCCTCATAATCTCCCGCCTCGACTACTGTAACATCCTCCTCTGTGGCCTCCCTGCCAACACACTTGCCCCTCTCCAGTCCATCCTTAACTCTGCTGCCCGACTTATCCACCTCTCTCCTCAATACCACCCCGCTTCTCCTCTCTGCATGTCCCTCCACTGGCTTCCAATCTTCCACCGTATCCAATTCAAACTTCTAACACTGACCTACAAAGCTGTGCATAATCTTTCCCCTCCGTACATCTCCGAACTACTCTCCCACTACACTCCAACACGTCACCTCCAGTCCTCCCAAGATCTCCTCCTCTCCTCCTCTCTCATTCGCTCCTCACGCAACCGACTCCAAGACTTCTCCCGAGCATCCCCAGTCTCCTGGAACTCGCTGCCTCAACACGTCAGACTATCCCCTACCCTTGCAAACTTCAAACGGAACTTGAAAACGCACCTGTTCAGAAATGCCTACAATCTACAATGAACTCGCTGCCGCCCGACCACCGTGCGGAGCTGCCGCCCGACCACCGTGCGGAGCTGCCGCCCGACCACCGTGCGGAGCTGCCGCCCGACCACCGTGCGGAGCTGCCGCCCGACCACCGTGCGGAGCTGCCGCCCGACCTACACCCCACCTATTGTCTCCTCCCCATAATCCTATAGAATGTAAGCCCGCAAGGGTAGGGCCCTCTTCCCTCTGTACTAGTCTGTCTACTGTAACTTGTATACGTATTTTGTATGTAATCCCCTTCTCATGTACAGCACCATGGAATTAATGGTGCTCTATAAATAAATAATAATAATAATAATAATAATGAGTATGGTATCTAAACCAGTCATAGTAAATAGATATAATACCAAAACTAAGTTCAGCACATACGTACAGCACCAAAACACAGCTCATTACATAATTTTGATAGTAGATCCTAGCTCAACACTTTAGCATGGTACCAGAACTAATCATCTTATATAAGTACTGTATCTTCGCCAAGCTCATTATGTAAAATAGTATCCAGAACAATTCCTATATGTAAATATAAGTAAATACAGTACTGTACAAGAACCAAGCATAGTACATAAGAACGCTATCAGAACCAAGTTAAAAAAATAAATGATACCAGAACTAAGATCACTAAATAAATATGACATCAGAACTACAAGTAATATATACAGTACAGTATATAAAAAGCAACAAGAAGAGGGATATAATTTCTCCCAAAAAATCAGCAATTACTCACAGCAACAAGAGAGCAACAGTTTTTAGCTGCCCAGGATAAAGTATCTAATGCACTGATAGGATGCAGCAAAACCCCTTAATAAAGATGGAGGCAACAGGTGCAAAACACTGTTGGTGCAACCACTCACACACTGCCACTCAATGGAGGGGATGATTACCTGGTAATAAAATTGCACACATTTGGCTTGTAAGGGGCACCGTTCACACATGTAGGTTGCACAGAGTCTGGCTTACAGCCTGTTACGCCCATACTATTAGACTAGGCAGGCTGCCCAGCACTACATGTGTGAATGGTGTCCTATACAAGCCATTTGTGTGCAATTTTATCACCAAGCAATCACCCCCTCCATGGAGTGGGAGTGTGTGAGTGGTTACTCCATCAGTGTTTTGCCTCCATCTTTATTAAGGGGTTTTGCGGCATTCTGTTAGTGCATTAGATTCTTTGACCTGGGAAAGTAAACACTGTTGCCCTCTTGTTGCTGTGAGTAATAATATATACAGTACCAGAACAAGGCTCACACAAATACAGTACCATAACCAAGCTCACTACATATTATATTATCCGAATCAAGCACTTTAAATAATCATAGCACAATACATAAATACAGTACCAGAGCCTAGCTCATTACACAAATGTAGTACCAGGCATAAGCAAACAACAACAAACAAATGTAATGCCAGCACCAGGGATGCCAACTTGACTTTTTTATTTTTCTGGGTAACTTATCAAAAAATTCACACAGACAATATTTTTTATGGACACATTGGAAAACCATCAAAAATCATTCAGATTACAAACCCATAATTCTGATATGAAGACATTAGCTGCATTCACTGAACGCTGTTTAAGTTTCTTCAGCTTTAAAAAAAATAAATAAATAAATCACGGATGACTTTAAAAAAAATGTTACACACAAAGCTTAAAACTGATCTATTTTTATGGACTGTCGTTGAATTTCGGGACGGTTGGCAACCTAGCCCAGCACTGGAGCAATAAATAGATAGGGTACTTGAACCAAGCTCAGTAAATGCAGTTCCAGAACTAAATGCAGTTAATAATATGATGTACTAAACTTAGTAGACAGATAATTATGAGGTCAATATAAATCCTGCTATGTGAAACTAGTACTCAGATTGGCCTGAACAATGGTATAAATAGACTTAAAGTTGTTTTTTAAGAAAAAAAATTATATTAATACAGACCATGTAGTAAATTAGTTGCTGATCAGATACATTCAAAAGCAAAACAAACATTTATATTCAGTGACTCATATGTGATATTTTTTCTCATGAACTCTTTCCTGTTTCTTCTCCATCTGGCCCAGAACACCATGATGACTTCTCCTGCCACAGAACCTAGTGACCAGAGATTGTTTTAGGCCCCTTTCAGCTGTCCCTGTTTGATCAGGTACAAGCCACACGCATCGGTATGGTCATATGTGTGTCATACGTGTGTCACGCATGTGACATCTGTGTTTGTATACGTGTGACATCAGTGTGACACATACCGGAGAAAACACGGGTCTTTGAAATAAAAAGATTTTCTATATTCACCTATATCCAGCGCTGTTTACTTCGACTGCGTTCGAATAATGAAAAGTCACTGAACTACAAGCTTTGCAGAGGCTTGATAACCGTGCAAATGTCATATGAGTCAAAGCATATCATTTGTAGAACAGACTTTACTAGGAGATATTTAACATCATCCTCCAAGAACAAAGAGACAATGACTTGCCACTAGTGATGAGCGAGCGTGCTCGCCACTGCTCGATACTCGATCAAGCATTGGGCTGCTCTAGTGCCATGCTCGAGTCCTCTCCCTCTCCTCCCCAGCTCTCCTGGTGTGGTCTTCCTGAGAAATGCTCAAGTTTCCAATTGATTTCCACTATACTCAGTACTCGCGCGTTCGACCTGCTCAATTCGAGTACCAAGCACTCGAGCATTTTAATGCTTGCTCATCACTATGTTATGGTTGTGTAGCAACTCACACGAGAAATAGATAATACACTAAAAACTGAAAATGACCCTGTTGGTGACTGTACAGACTAGAGATCCTGTTCCTGCAGTCCCTAATGGTTCCTGCATGAGCTGGGATAGTCCTGACAACAGACTAAATGATGGCAGCTCGAACCTATTCTCCCTGATCGGCTGTCCAGCTTCTCTGTTCTCATGTTCCTCATAAAGAAGAGCAGAGTGCAATTTACCTAAAGAAGAATAGGTGTGCTGATCTAGATAGTGAGTAAAACAAACAAAATAAGATATATGCTGCTTAAATAATATGCTGCCCACTTTCTGACAACAAACAGAAGGTAGGTGCAGAGTAAAGAACATAAACAGCAGAGAGATGATCCCTAGCTGGACTTCCATTGACTGGCATAAAACAAAACGGTGGTATAGCTGGATTTCCAATTGAGAATAGCGCCAAGACGAAACACCAGCAGAGGTAATGTGTTTAAAGCAGCACCTGAAAGGTGACTGGGCAGACAAATGAGTAACTTGTTACCCTAATAAAACTAAGGCAAGGATAACAGTAACTAAACACCAGAAAAAAGATGTATCTGCTGTGGCGTGGTGGACAGAGAAGCCAGCCACAGGCTCAAGGATTCGAATCCAGATGGATGACACACTACTTGTCACCAATATAAATGTCACCATTGTATCGGGACTTATTAATAAAGTTATGAACAAATAAACAGGTTTTAGGACAATCCAACCCAAATACTATTGTTATGACCATAAATATTTGCACCTGTTATGCTTTAGTTCTTCAGTCTAAGTAATTTCAGTAGCTTTCAGCAGGTGGCTCATAAGTGTCTTACATAAAGGCCGCTTTACACACTGCGATCTCGCTAGCGAGATCGCTAGCGTGCGTACCCGCCCCCATCGTTTGAGAGTCATGGGCAAATTGCGAACCCGTCACACGTACTTACCTGCCTAGCGACGTCGCTGTGTCCAGCGAACCGCCTCCTTTCTAAGGGGGCGGTTCGTTCGGCGCCACAGCGACGTCACTAAGCGGCCGCCCAATAGAAGCGAAGGGGCGGGGATGAGCGGGACGTAACATGCCGCCCACCCCCTTCCTTCCTCATTGCCGGCGGTAGCCCACGTTATGGGAAGCCCCCCAGCCTAACAATATCAGTCAGCAGCCGCCCAGAATGGCCGCATCCATTAGATGCGGCTGTTCTGGGACAGTACCCGGCTCTTCCCGATTTGCCCTGGTGCGTTGGCAAATCGGGGTAATAAAGAGTTAATGGCAGCCCATAGCTGCCAATAAGTCCTAGATGAATCATGTCAGGCGTCTCCCCGAGATTCCTTCCATGATTAATCTGTAAATTACAGTAAATAAACACACACAACTGAAAAATCATTTATTAGAAATAAAAAACACAAACACATTCCCTCATCACCAATTTAATAAGCCCCAAAAAGACCTCTTTGTCCGGCGTAATCCACGGACCTCCAGCGTCGCTTCCAGCTCTGCTGCATGAAGATGACAGGAGCAGCAGAAGACACCGCTGCTCCTGTCACCTCCACGCAGCTAATGAAGACAGCCACGCGATCAGCTGAGCTGTCACTGAGGTTACCCGCTGTCACTGGATCCAGCGGTGGCCGCGGGTAACCTCAGTGACAGCTCAGCTGATCGCGCTACTCACCGCCGCTCCGGTCAGCTCCAGGCAGCAACTGAGGTGAGTAGCGCGATCAGCTGAGCTGTCACTGAGGTTACCCGCGTCCACCGCTGGATCCACCGCTGGATCCAGTGACAGCGGGTAACCTCAGTGACAGCTCAGCTGATCGCGCGGCTGTCTTCATTAGCTGCGTGGAGGTGACAGGAGCAGCGGTGTCTTCTGCTGCTCCTGTCACCTGCATGCAGCAGTGCTGAAAGCGACGCTGGAGGTCCGTGGATTACGCCGGACAAGGAGGGCTTTTTGGGGCTGATTAAATTGGTGATGAGGGAATGTGTTTGTGTTTTTTATTTCTAATAAAGGATTTTTCAGTTGTGTGTGTTTATTTACTGTATCATTCCAGGCTGGGCAACACATTTAATTAAATAAACAATTCTCTTCTTTTGTTGGGATCTGGTCTCCACTGGAATCAAACCCACAACCTGTATCATTGCAGGAGGCAGCTAAAACAATAAGCCACTGCCTACATAGACAAGTGTGGGAAAGATTTTCTATACTTGAAGCTGAATTTGCAGCCTGTGAACACACAGATTATACTGATTCATCTGTAAATACCAGTGTATTTTGATGTCCCTGTATTCTAGAGGGAAAATAAAACTATTTTTTTTTCTTTCTATAAAATGACTAAAAAATTAAAATAATGTAATTTTTAATGCGCTTTTTATAAAAAAAAATAATAAACATCACAAATCAGCAAATACAGGAATATTTGAAGTCCCTTTAATCAGAACAATCTATACAACACAGCAATCAGATCATTTCTGGTGATCCGTAAATTGTGTAAAAAATACAATGACTGATTTTTTTTCTCTAATAAACCCATAAAAAAGTAATACAAATTTAACACTAAGGCCGTATTCACACATAGTGTAAATGCTGCTTTTTTTTTATCTATTTTCTTTGCATGTTCTTTGCAGGTGTCAATATTACACGATATTACACGACGCAACAAAAATTTCCTCTGATTATTGTGTGTTTAAGGCCCTGTGCGCACACTGCGGTTTTGCTGCAGAATTGATGCAGTTTTTGTTCAGAAGCTTCATGCAGTCCTTCCCCAGCAAAGTCTATGAGAAATCCAAATTGCTGTGCGCACGTTGCGTCTTTTTTCCTTACAGGTTTTGCTGCAGAATTTCTGCAGTAAAAAGAAGTAGCATGTCACTTCTTTTCTGCGTTTTCTCCTGTGTTTTGCCATTACCAATGTTAAAAAACCGCAGGGACAAAACTGCAGGCAAAAACACGGTAAATCTGCACCAAAAACGCACCAAACTGCGGTAAAAACACATGCGTTTTTGGTGAGGTTTTCCCGCAGGTAGGTGCATTTTTTCTGCCAGAAGGTGCATTTTTCGCTGGAGAAAGAAATCCGCAGTGTGCGCACATAGCCTTAAAGGGAACCTTTCAGGTGCAATATGCACCCAGAACCACAAGCAGTTCTGGGCGCATATTGCTAATCCCTGCCTAACCGTCCCTGTATCTAGTAGCATAGATAAAGAGATCTTTAGAAAAGTATTTCTAAAGATCCATATAATATGCTAAGGAGGCCAGTGACTAGTTGGAAGGGTGTTAGTTCCCTTAGCTAGTCGGCCCCCGTAGAATGTAAGCATGCCCCTGTGGGTGTGCTAACATGCTAATGAATGTGCAGCGTCAGAGGATGATCTCACTCACCTCTCTGCTGCTATTGCGTCCGACTCCTAGATTTAGGCTCAGTGCGCATGATCCCGGACTTTCGGTCACGCGCAGTACATGAGTTTGAAGTCAGGACACATACACCTGGCTTCATAGTGCCCATGACTGAAAGTCAGGGATCATGCGCACTGAGCCGAAATCCAGGAGTCGGATACGGTGGCAGCAGAGCTGAGCGTGACCATCCTCTGACGCTGCGCATTCCTTAGCATATTAGCACTCCCACAGGGGCGTGCTTACATGCAATGAGGGCTGACTAGCCAAGGGAACTACTAACACCCTTGCAATTAGTCCCTGACCCCATTAGCATATCATATGGGAGCTTTAAGGCCCAGTCACACTAAACAACTTACCAGCGACCCCAACAATGATCCAACCTGATAGGGATCGCTGGTAAGTTGCTAGGAGGTTGCTGGTGAGATGTCACACTGCGACGCTCCAGCGATCCCACCAGCAACCTGACCTGGCAGGGATCACTGGAGCGTGGCTACACAAGTTGCTGGTGAGCTCACCAGCAACCAGTGACCAGCCCCCAGCCAGCAGCGCCGCGTGGAAGATGCTGCGCTTGGTAACTAAGGTAAATATCGGGTAACCAACCCGATATTTACCTTGGTTACCAGCGCACGCAGCTACACGTGCAGAGAGCAGGGAGCAGCGCACACCGCTTAGCGCTGGCTCCTTGCTCTCCTAGCTACAGCACACATCGGGTTAATTACCCGATGTGTGCTGTAGCTGCATGTGCAGAGAGCAGGGAGCCACACACACTGCTTAGTGCTGTCTCCCTGCTCTCCTAGCTACAGTACACATGGGGTTAATTACCCGATGTGTACTCTGCTACACGTGCAAGGAGCAGGAGCCGGCACTGACAGTGAGAGTGGAGGAGGCTGGTAACGAAGGTAAATATCGGGTAACCAAGGACAGGGCTTCTTGGTTACCCGATGTTTACCGTGGTTACCAGTGTCCGCAGAAGCCGGCTCCTGCTGCCTGCACATTTAGTTGTTGCTGTCTCGCTGTCACACACAGCGATGTGCGCTTCACAGCGGGACAGCAACAACTAAAAAATGGCCCAGGACATTCAGCAACAACCAATGACCTCACAGCAGGGGCCAGGTTGTTGCTGGATGTCACACTAAGCAACATCGCTAGCAACGTCACAAAAGTTGTTCGTTAGCAGCGATGTTGCTAGCGATGTTGCTTAGTGTGACGGGGCCTTTAGAAATACTTTTTATAAAGATCTCTTTATCTATGTTTCTATAGGCAGGTACAGTTAGGCAAGGATTAGCAATATGCACCCAGAAATGCTGATGGTCCTGGGTGCATATTGCATCTGACAGGTTCCCTTTAAGTGTTTCCCCCTTATTTGATGCACTTTGGTGCAGATTTGAAGCATTGTTTTTAATGCTACTTTAAAAGTAGAGAAAAGCTTTATTTCTGCACTTAAAGAGGTGGTTCGCTAGTTATTTTTCCAAAGCACATCGATATTATGTTGAGAAACAAGGTTTCTCTCAAATACCTTGTGTTGCCAATAGTACCTGTGAGTGGCACTATCACTGTCCGCTCATGCACATACAGTGACCCCCCCCCCCCCCCCCCCCCGGGCTCCGTGACCTCTGATGTCCAGAAGTTGACCTAACATCCCCGCGGCCGGCCCTAGGCTTCCGTGAGTGACTGGGCTGTGGGCAGAGTTTCACACTCATCACAGCCCAGCGTTATTCTTGCTTGCAGCGCTCTGCAGTGAAGGAGAGAGCAGGAGCGATGCTGGGCTGTGACGAGCGATAAAACGCTGCCCATAGCCCAGTCACTCATGGAGACTGGGGTCGGCTGTGGTGATGTTAGCTCAACTAGAAGGTAACACAACTGGAACTGGAAGGTAACACACGGTATTTGAGAGAAACCTTGTTTCTCAACACAATATCGATGTGCCTTGGAAAAATAACTAGTGAACCTCCTCTTTAAATATACGTCTCAGGCTCCATATAACAGCTTATGGAGAAAAAAAGCACCAAAACAGTACGGTTCAGCAGCGTCTTTACACGCACCAAGAGTGCAGTATTCATGGTATCACATCCACTCTGCTTGGACATTTAGGCCATGTTCATATGTAGTGTAAATGCTGCGTTTTTTCTGCTGTTTTTTATTTGCACAGAAATTTCGCTGTTTTAAACTTTACAAGCCAAATGGGTCTGATTTCATGAAAACTTTGCCCATTGTACGCCTAAATATGCAGTTTTGGTGTTTTTTTTTTCTATAGAGGCTTCTATGTGGAGCCTCAAAAAATACATGTAAAAAAACTGCATTACTTTTTTAAGGGCAGAATCCAAGCTATGCTCCACTATAAAGGCATATTAAAAATGCTGCTTCACATCTGCACCAAAAAAAGCAATAAATAATGTGAAAAACAAATAATACAGCAAAAATTCAATAACCAGAGAAGATTGTTTCTGTTTAATTTGGTGCAGAAACCTGCAGAAAACAAAAAAATAACCCAAAAAACATTATTTATGCAACGTGTGAACACGGCCTTTATGACACGAAAAACCCAGATGTAGTAAAGTGGAGCTTTCATAAAGATTGTGGCTATGATATTTAAGTCATGAGATTCAAATGTACGAAAATATATATAGCCAATATAAGGCACCCCAGTATGTACAAACATAATTTGAGGAATCCAGTATTAAATGAGATCTGCTGTAGAAATAAAGTATAAAGGCTCATGTACATGCCAGTGAGAAAAGCACTAATCCAGGGGTGGGGAACCTCCGTCCCGCGGGCCATATGTGGCCCGCAATGACATTTTATGTGGCCCCTGGGCACATCCCGGGCTCCGCAGTGAGTCGAGCGTCAGCTGCGGTTTTGTCGGCTGCCGGCTCTTTAAATCACTGTGTGGCGCTCATACCATTAGTTTCTCAGCATGCTGGCCTGTGCCAACGTGCTGAGGACGTACTTTGTAGGCGGGATAAGTGCGAGATGCTCTGTACTCCCATCCGACAGAAGAAGAATAGCAGCAGGTTTACTGGCTTCCCTGCTGTACATGCCATCAAGTGCAGTGCGAGTCCTGCCTCGCGGTGCATTGTGCCCTCTGCCTTGCGGTGCAGTGTGACTTCTGCCTTGCGGTGCAGTGTGCCTTCTGCCTCGCGGTGCAGTGTGAGTCCTCCCTCGTGGTGCAGTGTGAGTCCTGCCTCGCGGAGCAGTGTGCCACCAACCCAGTGCTGTGTGCCACCTTCCAGTGCTGTCCATGTCCCCTTGGTGATGTCTGTGCTCCCTCAGTACTGTCCATGTCACACAGTCCTGATCGTGCCCCTCTTGTGCTGTTTGTGCCCCCTCCAGTGCTGTCCGTGCCCTCTTGGTGATGTCTGTGCTCCCTCAGTTCTGTCCATGTCCCCCAGTCCTGTTCATGCCACTGCTAGTGTTGTTTGCCCCCCCCCCCCCGTGCTGTCTGTGTGCCTTGGTGATGTCTGTGCTCCCTCAGTTCTGTCCATGTCTCCCAGTCCTGTTTATGCCCCTCTAGCGCTGTTCGTGCCAGTGCTGTCTGTGCCCGGCAGTACTGTCTGTGTCCCCTCAGTAATGTCTGAGCCCCAGCTCAGCCTGTGCTGTATATATGTCCCCAGCTCCTCCTGTGCTGTATATATGTCCCCAGCTCCTCCTGTGCAGTATATATGTCCCCAGCTCATCCGGTGCTGTATATATGTCCTCAGCATCTTCTGTGATGTATATATGGCCCCAGCATCTCCTGTGATGTATACACAGTGCCTTGCGAAATTATTCGGCACCATAGAATTTTTCAACCTTTTCCCACATTTTAGACTTCAAACATAAAGATAAAAAATGTTAATGTTATGGTGAAGAATCAACAACAAGTGGGACACAATTTTGAAGTTGAACGAAATTTATTGCTTATTTTAAACTTTTTTAAAAAATAAATAACTGAAAAGTGGGGCATGCAATATTATTCATCCCCTTTAAGTTAATACTTTGCAGCGCCACCTTTTGATGCGATTACAGCTGCAAGTTGCTTGGGGGATGTCTCTATCAGTTTTGCAAATCGAGAGACTGAAATTCTTGCCCATTCTTCCTTTGTAAACAGCTGGAGCTGAGTGAGGTTGGCTGGAGAGCGTTTGTGAACAGCAGTTTTCAGCTCTTTCCACAGATTCTCGATTGGATTCAGGTCTGGATTTTGACTTGGCCATTCTAATACCTAGATATGTTTATTTGTGAACCATTCCATTGTAGATTTTGCTTTATGTTTGGGATCATTGTCTTGTTAGAAGACAAATCTCCGTCCCAGTCTCAGGTCTTTTGCAGACTCCCAACAGGTTTTCTTCAAGAATGGTCCTGTATTTGGCTCCATCCATCTTCCCATCAATTTTAACCATCTTCCCTGTCCCTGCTGAAGAAAAGCAGGCCCAAACCATGATGCTGCCACCACCATGTTTGACAGTGGGGATCATGTGTTCAGGGTGATGAGCTGTGTTGCTTTTACGCCAAACATATCGTTTGGCATTGAGCCCAAAAAGTTCAAATTTGGTTTCTTCTGACCAGAGCACCTTCTTCCACATGTTTGGTGTGTCTCCCAGGTAGCTTGTGTCAAACTTTAAACACCACTTTTTATGGATATCTTTGAGAAATGGCTTTCTCCTTGCCACTCTTCCATAAAGGCCAGATTTGTGCAGTGTACGACTCATTGTTGTCCTATGGACAGACTCTCCCACCTCAGCTGTAGATCTCTGCAGTTCATCCAGAGTGATCATGGGACTCTTGGCCGCATCTCTGATCAGTCTTCTCCGCGTTTGGATGGACGGCCGGGTCTTGGTAGATTTGCAGTGGTATGATACTCCTTCCATTTCAATATGATCACTAGCACAGTGCTCCTTGGGATGTTTAAAATTTTGGAAATCTTTTTGTAACCAAATCCGGCTTTAAACTTCTCCACAACAGTATCACGGACCTGCCTGTTGTGTTCCTTGGTCTTCATGATGCTCACTGTGCTTTAATCAGAACCCTGAGACTATCACAGAGCAGGTGTGTGACGCCCTGGAGAATCCAGGTAGTCACAATTAGGTCCCGCATAACATCACTCCCACACTTAGGAACATCAGATCAGCCAACCATTTAAAGCCTAGTCAGCCCCTTAGGGACAGATAGACACACCAGTGGGTGTGGCAAGGCGGTTGGTGCACACCCACCCACGGGTTTAGACAGCCCAAAGCGGGAAAGCAGTTCAGCTCTGTTCAGGAGATCTGTGTTGAAGTTCATGTTGAGAGGAGCTGGGGCTAGATGTAGTCCCATCAGGAGGAGAAAGAGTTCAATTTGAAGGTGCCAGGGTTGGAGCCCTGGTACCGCTGGCTAGGAGGCAGACGGTGGTCTCCGTCAGCAGGAGACGGGAAGACGGTTCGGTGGAACC